>NC_141000.1:34179913-34393723 GCF_052327205.1 Somniosus microcephalus | reverse complement strand
GTAGCTTGGGCGTGGCTGGCAAGGAGAGGCCCAGGCTTCAAGGCCTGAGACATACAGACAGCAGACCTGGAGATATGAAACAGATAATGGACTCATTTATTATCCACAAATTATATTATGAGTTAGTTGGGCTCCTAAGTACCAAATTTGTGGTGGATAAAATCCCCTCCACACGTACAGAAAGTGGGGAAAAAAAATAAACTTACGAATCAAGATGGCCGACACTCACCTCGGTTCAGAATGGAAAGGCCGCCCACACACGCACCGATTGGTCAACCGTCAGGTCACTGAACTGTAGGATTGGTCAATCATCACATCACTCAACTGTAGGATGGCCCGCCCACACATGCAATGAACCCGCCCCCGTGATGCAGCGATTGGTCAACCGTCAGGTCACTCGACTGTATGATTGGTCAACCTTCACGACACTCAATGCTAATGTGGGGATAATGAGCGGAATTTTGAACGTTTTTTGGATACCGTTGGCACAATTTTTGTCTCACTGAAAAGTAAATACACTTATGACCATTCCGGAATCGTAAGCTTTCTTTTGATGTAACACACGTGTAGGTATGCTCTATAACTTTTGAGTGTATAGAGGACGGACAGACAGACAGAAGAGCAATTATATATATACTTGCAGGGGAGCCCCGCGTTGCGAGGACTTTTTTTGGGGCTGGTCGATGTGTGGGCCGGGAGCCTGGGACTGGATTTGGGTTGTCAGCAGTTTCCAGGGCATTTTTGGGCCTGGTGGATGTGTGGGCCGAAGCCTGGGACTGGATTTGGGCTGTCGGCAGTTGGAGAAGCCTAGGCCCATTTTGCACTGTTTTTTAACCTAAACATTTCTAGCTTTTAATACCTTCAAAGTTGAAAGTTAAAGTACTTATAAAACATTTTTGGTAAATCTTATTTTTTTTAAAAAGAAACTTACCTGGATTACCAAAGTTTCGAGCTGCCCTGGCTGGTGTATAATGGCTGACAGATCCCTGAGATGAAAACAATTAGTCCCGCCCACACACACACCGATTGGTCAACCATCAGGTGACTGAACTGTAGGATTGGTCAATCATGATGGCACAGGATTGGTCGACCTTGACGTCAGTCAATGCTAATGAGTGGATCATGAGTGGAATTTTGAAGGTTTTTTGTATAATGTGCGAACAATTTTTGTCCGACCAAAAAGTAAATACGCTTATGACCGTTCCGGAAGCGTAAGCTTTCTTTCAACGTAACACACGTGTAGGTACGCTCTATAACTTTCGATTATATAGCCGGACAGACAGACGGAAGGACAGACAGACAGACAGATAGATCGATCCTTTTATATATCCTTTTATATATATAGATAGATATTCAAGAAGGAGTTGGATATATTTCTTAAGGCTAAAGGGATCAAGGGGTATGGGGAGAAAGCAGGGACCGGGTACTGAACTTGAATGATCAGCCATGATCGCATTGAATGGCGGAGCAGGCTAGAGGGGCCGAATGGCCTACTCCTGCTCCTATCTTTTATGTTTCTATGATGGGTTTCAGCTGTTATTGGTTGAGATTGTGTGGCCAGAAACAAACCTTGCCCTTCCCTTCGAGTAGATTCAGAGAGAAGCCATTCAAGTGATGCTTAATTTAAGGGCCTTTAGTTAGCAAGACAGGCTTAGAGAGCTGGGACTTTTCATCTCGGAAAAGCAGAGGGCTCGATTTTGCCAGTGTGGGCGGGCTGGGGTGTGTCAGGTGGCATTCGTGTCAGGACCCCGACTCCGAAGTGATGTGGGGAAAAAGTGCAATTTTCCCCTAATTGGGAAATAGATTTCCAGTGTGTGGGAACCCCTGGCCCAATGAGTCTTTTCATACAGAAAGTCGCCTCCGATGACGTCATCAATGCTGCTGGATTTAAGGCCTGCAAGCAGCCTTGCTTCTTCTGGAGACTGCAAACTTTATGGTGATTGCAGTAAGGACTTCATTGATCGACTATGTCCACCAGCAGTCAAAAGTGTGCTCCACGCTTCGATGAGCCCTCCCTCCAAACTCTGGTTGTTGTGTATGTACCTTTAAGAGAAGAACTGATTCTATACTGCAGTACCGGCAGTGACCACCCCTGTATATAAAGCCATAGCAGGCTTCTGTACGTCAGTCTTAAGTTACCCTCTGTTCAGTAAATACCTGTTATTATTGTTCTCCTGCAGTCCGTGTATTACTTATACTCGGACACTACATTGGCGACGAACAGGTTCGAACTCACCTGCAGTACTGCATCACCTCACGGGGATCTTTCCCTGAGAAGAAGCTTTTGGAGGTCGAAGTCAGAACAACAGGCGTCGACCGCGGGCAACCGCCCAAGGATCCATCGGAGTTCGGAGAGTTGCAGGAGAGGCTGTGGAGAGCTGGGCTTGGCTCCCCAGTCAAGGTGTTCCAGCAAATCGTGCTGGTAGCAGGTAGTGCGCTGACCCTTCCGGACTGCGGCGGGCTCGAGCTCGATCGAGCGGCTCTGCAAAGGGGACGTGCAGCGTCGTCGGGAGGAAAAGAGAGAGAGAGAGGGTGGAGCACACAGGGCGCGGTCGGTGCTCAAGAACCGGGCAGCGTAGCGAAAATAAAACAAGGGGAAGGAAAAGTGAGACGCGCCGAAGCTGCGGGTCGCCGCCATTATCCTGCAGAACGCTAGGAGCAGCGCGGCAGCAAGGGGAAGAAGGAAAAGCGCGGGAGGCGCCATTTTATTCCATTGGGGAAGAAGGAAAAGCGCGGGAGGCGCCATTTTAATCCATTGGTGAAAAAGAAAAAGCGCAGGAGGCGCCATTTTAAATCACCCAAGATGCCGAAAAGTGGCAGTATCACTGCTTTCGACAACGAGGTAGAAGACTGGACCACGTATGTGGAAAGAGTTGAAGTGTACTGCAAGGCAAATGAGGTGGCCGATGGAAAGAAGGCGTCGGTATTATTAAATTTGATGGGCGCAAGAACGTACGGCCTATTGCGGAATTTAATTACCCCAGCTAAACCAATGGAGAAAAGTTTTGAAGAGATTGTTAATACCTTACAGGAACACCTAAACCCTACACTGCTGCTGATAGCAGAAAGATTCAAGTTCCATAAAAGAAACCAGCACAAAGATGAGAGCAATGCTGGCTACGCAAGTTATCGAAGCACTGCCAGTTCGGAGCAGGACTGGCAGACACCTTACGGGATAAGTTTGTCTGCGGGCTCCAGAGTGAAGGAACCCAGAAACGACTACTTTCGGAAAAGGACCTGACGCTAGAACAGGCTTTCAGCGTGGCAGTATCCTACGAAGCAGCAGCACGGGGAGCTGCGGAAATACAACAGAAACCACAAGAATACAGCGCTAACGAAATGGCGTATGGAGCAGAAAAGTGCTATCGCTGCAGCAGAACAACCCATGATCAGAAGGACTGCTGGTTTAAGGACAAAGTATGCAGGCAATGTGGGAAAATGGGACACATAGCAAGAGTCTGCAGGTTGGGAAAGAAAACCAACACTACAAGAACTACTAAGGAAAAGTACAAGAAAGTAAAGAAATTGACAGACAGTAGTTCGGAAGATCAGGAGAGTGATAAGGACTCCGGGAGCAGGAGACTAAGTTGTCTAAAGTTACACAACGTGATCGCAAAGGAGGATCACCGAACCATTTGGGTCACCCTCATGATAGCAGGGTCCCCAGTAAAGATGGAATTGGACACAGGATCAGCCCTAACTGTCATGAATAGACGAGACTATGAGCGGCTATTCCCACACATACTCTTGAAGGACACGTCCATTGTATTGAAGACATACACGGGGCAAAAAGTCTACCCCAGAGGAAAAATAAGGGTGCCAGTTGAATACAACGGCAAGGAAACACAGAAACTGTATCTATATATACTACCAGATGGAGGACCACCATTATTGGGACGTGAATGGATCCGAAAAATATAATTGGATTGGCATTCCATTCAGGCGCTAACTGTGACTGATAAAAAGGATGATGACGTCACACCTGGACGACTGTCAAAGATTCTAACTGACGTGAAAGAGGTGTTCCAACAAGGACTTGGGACTCTAAAAGGAGTAACGGCAATGATAAAAATCGAAGATAACGCAAACCCAAAATTTTTTAAGGCCAGACCGGTACCTTACGCGATCCGCCCAGCCATTGAAGCAGAGCTGGAGAGTCTGGAGCATTCGGGTGTGCTGTCCAAGGTGGACTGGAGCGAGTGGGCCACACCCATCGTTCCTGTAATGAAGAAATCATTGAGCAGCACGCCTGGGGAACCGAAGAAGGTTCGCATCTGTGGGGACTTCAAGGTAACTGTGAACCCAGTCCTGCACACAGTACAATATCCACTTCCACAGATAGAAGATATTTTCGCCTCACTATCTGGAGGGAAACGCTTTACAAAGATTGATCTGGCCCAAGCGTATCTACAAATGGAGGTGGAAGAAGCATCTAGGAAATACCTCACGATAAACACTCACAAAGGCCTTTACCAGTACAATCGACTGGTATTCGGGGTAGCATCAGCCCCGGCTATTTGGCAGAGGGCGATGGAACAAGTCCTGCAAGGGATCCCGGGGACCCAGTGTTATTTGGACGACATCCTGGTTACGGGCGAAAATGACAGTGAACACCTTGCCAACCTGGAGCAGGTGCACACGAGATTACAGGAATATGGGCCCAAATGCGAGTTCTTCAGGAGACCAATCTCGTATTGTGGCCACATGATTGATGAGGAAGGGTTGCATAAGTCGCCGGACAAGATTGAGGCTGTAGTCGAGGCTCCAGCACCGGAAAATGTGTCGCAACTGAGGCCGTTCCTCGGGTTGGTGAACTACTACCATAAGTTCTTGCCGAATTTATCTACAATTCTGCACCCACTGAACACCCTACTGCAAACTGGAGTAACATGGAAATGGAGTGATGAGTGTAAGCGTGCCTTTCAGAAATGTAAATGCCTAATCACTTCAAAAGAAGTATTGGCCCACTACAATCCAACACTACCGATTCGGTTAGCATGTGATGCGTCTCCCTATGGCATCGGAGCGGTGCTGTCACACAAATTCCTTGACGGTTCAGAGAGGCCAATAGCCTTTGCGTCACGCTCGTTAACCTCAGCCGAGCGTAACTACGCCCAGATTGACAGGGAGGCCCTCAGCCTGGTGTGGGGGGTGAAGAAGTTCAATCACTATCTGCACGAGCAGAAATTCACCCTACTGACTGATCATCAGCCCCTGGTCTCCATTTTTAACCCAAAGAAGGGCGTTCCGGTGATGATGGCGCAACGGCTGCAAAGATGGTCACTTTTTCTAGGGGCACATCAGTACGACATAGAGTACAAGGGTACGAAACAGCATGAAAACGCTGATGGGCTGTCGCGCCTACCGTTGCCTACGGTAGAGGAAGCACCTGCAGTGGACCCTGTTGAGATATTCCATGCGACCATAGTCGAACGTCTACCTGTTACAAACTCAAGTATAGAGAAGGAAACCCGAAATGACCCGACACTCTCTCGGGTCTATGATTTGACGGTGAAGGGATGGCCAGCACATGGCGACTCACTGTTGCCAGCATTCTTGCCAAGGAGAGAACAGCTGTCAGTGTGCCGGGGGACCTTGATGTGTGGATCCCGAGTGGTAATTCCACCCAAGTTGAGAGATAGAGTGCTCAATGTGCTTCATGAGGGTCATCTGGGAGGGGTAAAAATGAAGAGCCTAGCCAGGGCGTTTGTGTGGTGGCTGGGAATTGATAAAGAAATCGAGGATATGACCAAGAGATGCACAGGATGCCAGAAGGTCCAAAACGCTCCACCACAGGCCCCGCTACATCCATGGGAGTGGCCCTCATCTCCATGGCAACGGGTACACATTGATTTTGCTGGTCCATTTATGGACTCAATGTTCCTAATCGCTGTGGACGCCCATTCGAAATGGCCAGAGGTCATCAAAATGTCCTCCACCACCACGGAGAAAACTATTGCAGTCCTACAGACCATCTTTGTAGTGTATGTAACGTTCCACCTTTAAGAGAACTATTTTAAGGGTTGCACTACTTTATCTTGGCTGCTGTATACTGTAATACCGGTGGTGACCACACCTGTATATAAGTGCTGTGTAAGAATTTATTGGGCAGTTCCGCCCTGACCTTCGACTAGTAAAGACCTGTTAATTTTTACTCTTGTGGTCTGTGTATTAATTCTCAATATAACACACAGACTTAACAGTGGCGACGAGTACGATCTTACCCTGCGGCAGAGACTATCCAAGGCAGTTTAACGGGCGTCGAGAGGAGGCGTCCGCTGTCATCATTCTGCTGAGAGAAGACTCGGGTCTGCAGAGCAACGGAACAATTCTAACACGAAGCCTTCCATCAGCAACAGGCAGGATCATCCCTTCTATCACGGTGGTGGGTAAGCCGATCAGCGACGAACAGCGAGTCGGCCACGTTGACTGTGAAGTAGGGGAGGGAAAAACGGAGGATATAAGGGCGGAGAACTCGACCACGGCCGGGGAAAAGAGCCGGACAGAAGTCGGGGCCAGAGGCGCTGAGACTGGGGCAGCGTAAGGCACGGAAGCCGTGGTGCAGGCAAACGCAGCCGGTGTGAGAGACTGGGCTGCAAGCGGGCTGGGAGACGCAACAGCGTCGAGAGCAAGCTTGACCGCGACCGGTAAAAAAAAAAAGGCCGGGCAGCTACCGAGGCCGCGAGGCGCAGCGACCGAGAACCGCTCGCGCGGGAGAAAATAAAAAAAATAATAATAAAAAAAAACGCGGAGAACTCAGCCGCAGCCGGGGGGGGAAAGGACCGGACTGCAAGAAGGGCTGGGAGGCACGATTCGAGCACCGCTTGCGCGGGAGAAAATTAAAAAAAAATAAAAATAAAAAAAGCCGCGGAGAACTCAGCCGCAGCCGGGGGGGAAAGGATCGGACTGCAAGAGGGGCTGGGAGGCGATTCGAGAACCGCTGAGGAGGGCGAACGCAGCAATACGGCAATCGCCATTACAGCCAGCGGGGGAGAAAGGCAAACGCGGGAAGCCACCATTTTCATGGGCGGGGAAGAAGACAAGCGCGGGAAACCGCCATTTAAAAAAAAAAGAGTTAAAGAAAAAATTTCTTTGTGTTTTCTCAAGATTGCAAGGATGCCTAAGCGTGGTAACATCAACGATTTCGATCCCGATGTTGAAGATTGGGCCACGTATGTGGAACGCATAGAGATATATTGTAAGGCAAATAAAATATCAAATGAAGATAAAGCACTAACCTTACTAAACTCAATGGGTGCAAAGACATACGGGCTATTGAAGCATCTTCTATCACCAGCTAAACCGACGGATCAGACCTTCGCTAATATTGTTGCTGTCCTGAAGGATCATTTGAACCCCACACCGCTGATGTTAGCGGAACGATTTATATTTTATGCGAGAACGCAACTGAAAGAGGAAAGCAACGCGGAGTACTTAATTGAACTGCGTAAGCTAGCGAAGTACTGTCAGTTTGCGGAAAGTCTGACAGAGGCACTGAGAGACAAATTCGTGTGCGGATTGTCGAAAGAAGGAACACAAAAGCGGCTGCTTGAAGAGAATGATCTTACACTTGATAAGGCTGTCACTATTGCAGCATCGCACGAAGCCGCAGCGAGAGGCACTGCGGAAATGCAGCTGAAGGCAGCGGTACTCAGCGTAGATCAAATGGCTTTGGGTACAACGAAATGTTATCATTGTGGTAAGACGACACACGACCAGAACCAATGCTGGTTTAAAAAACAGGAATGTAGAAAATGTGGCAAGCTTGGTCACATAGCTAAAGTATGCCGGTCAGGAAAGAAGACCAGCAACAAAAAGTCACCGCAGAAAAAGTGCAGAAAGGTACATAAGGTGGCTGAGAAGAGTTCGGATGAACAGAATTCAGATTCAGACTCCAACAGCAAGGAACTGGGTAGTCTGAGAATTCACAATGTGAGTAAGGAAGCTGACCGACAAACTATCTGGGTCACACTGCAGATTGCAGAAGTCCAAGTGAAGATGGAATTGGACACCGGATCGGCGTTGACGGTCATGAATAAGCAAGATTACAAAAAGTTATTCAAACATATTCCCCTACGGGATACGGAGATAGTACTGCAGACATACACGGGGCAAAAAGTATACCCCATCGGAAAGATAAAAGTCAAGGTGATACACAAGGGCAAAGAACACCAAGGAATGGACTTATATGTACTAACTGAGGGAGGTCCACCACTTCTGGGACGGGAGTGGATCAGGAAAATAAATATGGACTGGCACTCCCTAAATGCAATAACGGTAGATTCCGGAAAAAAAGATGTCAAACCTGAACGATTGTCCAGAATATTGGATGAGGCTAAAGAGGTGTTCCAACAGGGACTGGGAACACTGAGGGGAATTAAGGCAAAAATCAAGATTGCAGAACATGCAAACCCAAAATTTTTCAAAGCCAGACCGGTACCTTATGCGATACGACCTGCTGTGGAAGCTGAGCTGGAAGGGCTGGAACGTTCAGGAGTACTGTCTAAGGTGGACTGGAGTGAGTGGGCCACGCCCATTGTTCCCGTCATGAAGCGTTCATCGAGTAACAAGCCAGGGGAACCGGGGAAGGTCCGCATCTGTGGAGACTTCAAGATCACAGTTAATCCGGTGCTTCACATGGTGCAATATCCGCTTCCGCGGATTGAGGCTATCTTTGCTTCATTGTCTGGTGGGAAACGCTTCACCAAGATAGACCTGGCGCAAGCGTACTTACAGATGGAAGTTGAGGAAGAGTCGCGCCAGTATCTCACAATCAACACGCACAGAGGCTTGTATCGATATAATAGACTGGTTTTTGGAGTGGCTTCGGCTCCAGCAATTTGGCAGAGGGCCATGGAGCAGGTCTTACAGGGAATTCCAAGCACTCAGTGTTACTTGGACGATATCCTGATTACAGGAGAGGACGAGGAGGAACACCTCGCAAATTTGAAACTGGTGCTCACCAGGTTGAAGGAATATGGCCTTCGAGTTAATCGCCAGAAATGTGAGTTCTTTCAGAAACGGATCTCGTACTGTGGTCATGTCATTGACCAGGAGGGGCTGCACAAGTCACCTGACAAGATCGAAGCTGTTGTGAAGGCTCCCGCTCCGGAAAATGTATCCCAGTTGAGGTCGTTCCTAGGGTTGATTAACTATTACCATAAGTTTCTGCCAAATCTATCCACGGTGCTGCACCCGCTGAATGCTCTGTTGCAGAAAGAAGTACCATGGAAGTGGAGCGAGGACTGTAAGAAGGCCTTTCGCAAAAGCAAGGCATTGATCACCTCAGAGGAAGTGTTGGCTCACTTCAACCCAACGCTACCTATTCGTCTAGCTTGTGATGCTTCCCCTTATGGTATTGGAGCAGTACTCTCACACAAGTTGCCAAATGGCTCGGAAAGGCCAGTCGCATTTGCATCCAGATCATTGACCTCCGCTGAGCGCAACTATGCTCAGATAGATAAGGAGGCTCTCAGCCTTGTGTGGGGAGTAAAGAAATTCAATCATTACCTGCAGGGCAAGAAGTTTACACTGCTGACAGACCACCAGCTGTTGGTATCCATATTCAACCCTAAAAAGGGCGTTTCCATTATGACAGCGCAAAGGCTACAGCGGTGGTCCCTTTTCCTAGGGGCACACCAATATGACATAGAATACAAAGGATCAAAACCCCATGGGAATGCTGACGGTTTATCGCGCCTACCGTTGCCAACGGTAGAAGAGGCGCCTACAGTGGACCCAGTGGAGATGTTCCACTCAACCATAGTGGAATGTCTACCAGTAACAAATTCTACGATCGAAAAGGAAACAAGAAATGACCCGACTCTCTCACGAGTCTACGATTTAACGGTGAAGGGATGGCCAGCACATGGCGAACCAATGTTGCCAGCATTTTCGCAAAGAAGAGAACAGCTGTCAGTGTGCCGAGGAACTTTGATGTGTGGATCCAGAGTGGTGATTCCACCCAAACTCCAGCACGGTGGCATAGTGGTTAGCACTGTTGCCTCACAGCGCCAGGGACCCGGGTTCGAATCTGGCCTCGGGCGACTGTCTGTGTGGAGTTTGCACATTCTCCCCGTGTTTGCGTGGGTTTCCTCCGGGTGCTCCGGTTTCCTCCCACAGTCCAAAGATGTGCGGGTTAGGTTGATTGGCTATGATAAATTGACCCTTAGTGTTAGGGAGATTAAATACGTGGGGTTACGGGGATAGGGTGGGATATGTGTTGGTATAGGGGTTATGGGGATCGGGTGGGATATGTGTCGGTGCAGGCTCGATGGGCCGAAATGGCCTCTATCTGCACTGTGGGGTTTCTGTGATTCTGTGATTCTGTGAAAGTGCTAAAGGAGCTTCACGAGGGGCATCTGGGTGGAGTGAAAATGAAGAACCTAGCCAGAGCATTTGTATGGTGGCCAGGTATCGATGGAGACATCGAAGAAATGACCAAGAGCTGTCTTGGATGCCAGAAGGTCCAAAACGCCCCACCACAAGCTCCTCTGCATCCATGGGAGTGGCCCTCATCTCCATGGCAAAGGGTACATATTGACTTTGCTGGTCCATTTATGGACTCAATGTTCTTAATCGCGGTGGATGCACACTCCAAGTGGCCGGAGGTAATAAAGATGTCCTCCACCACCACGGAAAAAACCATCACAGTATTAAGGACCATATTTGCCAGGAATGGGCTGCCGGAACAGATCTGTTCTGATAATGGACCACAATTTGTGTCCGAAGAATTCAGGAAGTTCTTAAAAAACAATGGGGTTAAGCACTACACGTCCGCCCCATACCATCCCGCCACCAATGGATTAGCTGAAAGGTTTGTCCAGACCTTCAAGAAGGCCATAAAGGCCATGGGTAATGAAGACATAAATCTACAACATAAGGTGGATAACTTCTTGTTGGCGTACAGGAATGCAACACATGCGGTCACAAACCAAACTCCCGCCATGATGTTTTTCAATAGAAGACTAAGATGCCGGCTGGATTTGATCAAGCCAAACATCATAAGGGACGTAGAGAACCGGCAATTTCAAGGCATGAATGAAAGGCCGACTAGAACCTTCCAGATAGGTCAACAGGTTTTGGCCCGGGACTACCGTACCGAGAAATGGCAGCCTGGAACTATTTGCAAACGACTAGGACCGCTGATGTATACCGTGGACATTGGTGAAAGCATAATAAAGCGCCATGTTGACCAGATCATAGAGTCATCCGAAAAGGGCCAACCTACTCCACAACTCTATACGCCTAATGATGAAGCAGAGATACCCATAGTATCTACCTCCGATCCAGTAATGCTGGAATCAGATGAACCTGACACTGGCATTCAAGCCGAATCGACCTTGCCAAAAGAACGTACTACACCACCGAAAACTACTACACCACCGAGGCGTTATCCGGACCGAGTCAGGAAGCCTCCAGAGAGACTGAATCTGTGAACTGTTTTTACATGAAGTTGTGTATATATGTTATGATGTTATGTTTAATGGGAATATATACTGTTAACCTAAAAAGGGAGGATTGTAGTGTATGTAACGTTCCACCTTTAAGAGAACTATTTTAAGGGTTGCACTACTTTATCTTGGCTGCTGTATACTGTAATACCGGTGGTGACCACACCGGTATATAAGTGCTGTGTAAGAATTTATTGGGCAGTTCCGCCCTGACCTTCGACTAGTAAAGACCTGTTAATTTTTACTCTTGTGGTCTGTGTATTAATTCTCAATATAACACACAGACTTAACAATCTTCACCAGGAATGGCTTGCCAGAACAGATTTGCTCCGACAATGGGCCACAGTTTGTGTCCGAGGATTTCCGGAAGTTTCTGAGGAATAATGGGGTGAAACATTACACCATATCATCCAGCCACAAATGGATTGGCTGAGAGATTTGTTCAGACCTTTAAAAAGGCAATAAAGGCAATGAATACTGACGACATACCACTACAACACAAGGTGGATAATTTCTTGTTTGCTTACCGGAATGCGACACATGCAGTCACCAACCAAGCTCCAGCCATAATGTTCTTCAACCGAAGGCTAAGATGTCGCCTGGATTTGCTCAAACCAAACATAAGACGAGATGTTGAGGATAAGCAATTCCAGCACATAAATGAGAAGCCAACCAGGAGCTTCAAGATAGGGCAACCAGTCTTGGCCCGCGACTACCGAACAGAAAAATGGCAGCCAGGAACGATATGCACACAGCAGGGACCACTAATGTACACAGTGGACGTTGGAGAGAGCATCGTGAGATGCCATGCTGACCAGATTCTAGAGTCACAGGAACAAGCCAAACCCATACCACAAGCAGGTGCACCTGGTAATCAACCCGAAGTACAGATTGCGTCTACCTCAGAAGCAGTGGTATTGGAAGCTGACGAACCAACCAATGACAATGAACCAGAATCAACTCCGCCGCAAGAACAGGATACTCGAGAAAGGCGCTATCCAGTCAGGATCAGGAAGCCTCCTCAAAGACTGAACTTATAAATGATTATTTCAGTTGATGTATATAGTACAGAGAAAATTGTAATTGTAATTAGTTATTATTTAGTTGTTAAATGAATGTTATGTACTGTTTATCTAAAAGGGGAGGAATTGTTGTGTATGTACCTTTAAGAGAAGAACTGATTCTATACTGCAGTACCGGCAGTGACCACCCCTGTATATAAAGCCATAGCAGTCTTAAGTTACCCTCTGTTCAGTAAATACCTGTTATTATTGTTCTCCTGCAGTCCGTGTATTATTTATACTCGGACACTACACTGGTGGAGGGAGCAAGATCCAATAAGGAGGTGCTCTTCCCTTCCTCGGGGAGAAAAAAGCCACCCCAGCAGACTAAAGCTGTTTGGCTGCAAGTGGCCCAGGAAATCATCTCGATGAGCCGCAGAACTTGGCTGCAATGCAAGAAGAGGTTTCATGACCTTCTCCGCACAGGAAAAATGAGTATGACTTTCCCATCACCTTCAATCTGATCCCCATCGCCTCTCCTCACCAGCACTCTGCTTTGCTAACCTCTTCCTCCACATCCCACTTGATACTTACATCCCTGCACCCTTACCCATTGTCTCTCTCTCTATGGTCACATTCACTTAACTATTCGACCATGTAGCCCTCACACTCCCTATCACTGTCATGCAACAACAACAACAACTTACAACACACAGGGAGGGCCCTTTGTCTCCTTCTAAGCATTTATGCTATGGATTCTCTACACGCACTCCTTCATTCTCACTCAAACTCCACTTGTGTCCCTCATTGCAGGAAAAGAGAGCCCACATTAAAGAGAGAAAGAGCCATGACAGGAGGAGGGCCACCCTCAGTAGCCCAGCTAACCGCCTGGGAGGAGGTGGCCCTGGAAATTGCTGGGATCGAGGACGATTCCCAAGTGGGGGACAGACAGACGGGCGCATCACAGCAAGCTGGTGACAGAATAGTTTGGCATCTCTCTCACTGAAATTGCATGAGTCACTGATAATGATTCTAATGCTCTAACAGATTGACTTATGATCATCTGCACTATTCAATGCGCATGTAACCTTGACCTCACACCTCTAACTCTTTCCTTTACAGGATCATCGAAAGCCCCCGTCCCCACTGTCCAGGAGGAACAGCCTGAGCTTCCAGACTCCTCAGAGGAAGCTGCAACCTCTGAGGGCGCAGCATCAGCAGAATTCAGCGCATCCAGTACCAGCGCAGACACTCACACCTCGGTGGGACCTTCGCGAGATAGAGTAGTTTTGGCACCTGGTGTATCACAGCTCACAAGTGAGCATCAGCAGATGGTGGAGACAGGGACAGCAGTGGAGAGTCCTCGTCGGAGGGCGCAGGACTCTGCCAGCTCAGCTCAGCTGCATGTCGACCCTATTCCTCTGGGTCCATCCAGAAGGAGAGCAGTGCTGGAACTCCAGGAACAGGTGCAGGAGTCTCTGGCAGGTTTTGTCTCCAGGGCTGCTGCGAGTGTGGAGCGAATGGAGGAGTCCATCGCGAACATGAGCTGAGCCTTTGTGGAGGCATTGGCACATGAACACATCACCGCAGAAAGGATGGCAACCTCCGTGGAAAGGATGGCTACCTCTATGGTACGGCTGGCTACCGTAGAGGAGAGGATGGCTACGGTCATGAAGGAGCTTAGCCGCCAGGGTCTTGAAAACATGGTCATTGTTCAGAATAGAATGACATCTCTTGAGGAGCGGTGGTCAGCTATTGAACATACAAACCAGACCTTCATGGAAGTCCCCTGGAGGCCCTGCACAGCTGCAGGAGCAGCAGACTGTCGCCGAGCCCTCACAGGTTTGCAACCCCAGAGGACGCCCGCCAAAGGCATCGAGACAGGAGCAGCAAGAAAGTGAGCAAGGGGCCTCCACATCTGCTGAAGCCACAGAGGAAGCACCACGTAGGAGCACGCGTAAAAGGAAGATAAAGCACAAGTAGTCACAAGGGTAGTCACTTGGGTGCTGTGATGTATTGTATTTGGACCAGCCATCCTTGTCATGGTATCATAAACAGATTTGATGGCAAACTGTTGAAGTTGTGGCCTGTGTCATTTCGCAAATGAGACTTTCACATTGAGGGCTTAGGGCGACTTGCAATTGTTAGTATGGTGGTCAGAGTGATAGGAATCTGCAGGTTCTTGTCCATTGTCGATGCTCTGGTAAGAAGGTGCGAGGCAAAAGTGTTTGATTGTGCAGGCTAAGCAAATCTGGCCAACATGAGTGCGTCCCTTGCATCCCGGGCAGCAATGTGGTTGTGCACTGGCGCCTTCTGGCCTGTGCAGCTTCAGGTGGATGAGCAGCAGCTTGGCGCTCCTGTTGTTGCTCCTGCTGTTGGTGCTGCTGTTGTTCAGGGTTCTGCTGCTGCCACGGCTGGTCTTCGTCTGAATCTGATGTCCAGGAGGAAAGGAAATAAGTGGTTCCCATGCTTCTGCTATATACCTCAGTTGAGGAAGCGCTCAGTCAAGGTGGGGAGAGGGGTTTCCCAGGAGGTCACACTGGAGATGGGTGTCAGGCTCCAAACTTCCACAACAATGAGTAGGCCTGCTAAAAGTTCCCCCAGACCTGAAACAACAAAGTTCTGCCACCTGCAAATGATGATTGCTGAAAACTCTTTTTTAATGGTGGAGCTGCAGCTTTTAGTAAGCAATCCACTTGTGAGGCCGCCAGGATTACCTGGCGTGTTCCAGAGGAGGTGTGTAGGATGGGGGAAATGTCTAAAAATCAGAAAGGCCTCTTGAAATTGGATTATAAAGGCAATTAAGTGGTTGTTAAAGGCCTTAAGGGCCTATCCTGCCTCTTGGAGGCGGGATGGAAACGGGGTCTGAAACCCCGATTCTGGGAAAAGTACTCGGAGGTGGGATCGGGCCCGCACGCCATTTTTTGCGATTTTACCACCTCACACGCCTCCAAACCCGCCTCCTCATGCCTGGCAAAATCGAGCTCATAGACTTCAAGAGGATAATAATTGGTCTTTACAATTATAAAGGAATTAGATTCTGTTGCATAAACAAAGAGTGAGGTTAGCTGCCTGGAAGTAGTTCTTTTTGCAGAGAATCATCAACCTGTGGAATAATTTGTCAGTACGAGCAGTGAATGCATCTTCGCTTCAAGTGTTCAAAAAGAGAGCTGGTTGAGTTCCTGCGACTGGAAGACATCTTGAGTTCTAGAGGGTAGGTGGGTTAACAGGGATTGTGGTACTGGTGACTGTGGTCTCCTGGAGCTTGTTTAATTGCCTACGGGAGCTGGAGAGGAATTTCACAGCGATTTTTCCTAAATTGGCTTATCATAGAATCAGAATGATTACAGCACAGAAGAAGGCCATTCAGCTCGTTGAGCCCATGCCAACTCTCAGCTAGTCCCACTCCCCTGCCCTTTTCCCATAGCCATGCAAAGTTTTTCCTCCAGATACTTATTCAACTCCCTTTTGAAAGATAAGATTGAGTCTGCCTCCACCACCCTTTCAGGCAGTGCATTCCAGATCTTAACCACTCTTACAGTATTTTTTCCCTTTTTTTTTACCTCTTCCAGGAGGTTGTTTGATTAATGTGGGGCGGGGAGGAGAGACTGGGTTTACTGGTGGGAGAAGGTTTCACCATATAGGATGGAACAGGCTTGATGGACCTGTTGATCTTTTCCAGGTCCTTTTCATATTTTTGTAAACCCCTGGCAAATATTTTCAATGAGACTTTGGATTTCCACCATAGGTAGGGTTGCCAACCCTCCAGGATTGTCCTGGAGTCTCCAGAAATTAAAGATTAATCTCCTGGACACTGCTGTGAGCAACCCGGGAGAAAAATCATAGACACATTCAAAAAAATTTTTTTTTAAAACTTATTTGAACACTTCCATTTATTAGCTAATAAAAATATTGGAGGTGGGGAAAATAGGCTGTTTGAGTGGGTGGGGCAGTGGGAGGTGGAAACCTCCAGGATTACGACCAACCAGAGTTGGTAACCTTAACTATAGGGTCGATTATCCAAAGATACCATGCCAGCAGAGATTCTCACCCACGGGCAGCGCGTGTCGGGAATTCATGCCCCCTCGTGGCAAAAAAGAAATGGCGTTTGCCACTTGCGCAAGGGAAGAAAACAAAGTAGCTCCATTGATCAAGTCCTTTGTTTGAGGCAGTTCAGCCCGTTCAGTTTGCTTTGTACAGGGAATTCTGACTGAACGTCTTATTTTACAGCTAGTAGAAGCATTGAAATGCCTGTGGGATTTTTTTTTGTGTTGTCATGGTAGAAAATGGTGGGGGTAATTCCTTCCCCACCCCCCATCCAGTCAAAAATCCATCCATGTAGCCTTTCTGTAACCTGGGCCCAGAATAATCTCATCCGCCATTTTAATTGTCTAGAGATACAGCACTATGATGGAAATTAAATTTAATTATGCAGTTAGACACATAGACAATTTACCTGCAGATAACTGCAGACTTTGACAGATTTGACAAAAAGAAACTAAGGTCGAAGTGAACTATGAGTTCATAGAAAATTAATTTTTAGCTAGCAGTACCTAGACCTGTTCACCGAGGATTGTTATTGAAAGACATTTTGGGCACTATTATGTTGTTGAATTGTGGAACTTGTGCCTTGAAATCATGCTGAGCAATATTATAATGAATATATTTTGTGTGAAATTCCTCTGGCTAATTTAAATGAAGGCCTTCAATGCATTAATTAATATCGCATAGCCTGATTTCAACCCCTTAGAGTGTAATCTGGTGGTAAATGCATACATTTATCAGTCAGTCAGTATCACTGCTTTTCCTCATCTGGTGCTTCTCAATTTACGGCAGGCATGGTATAAGGACAACAAAAGGTGGAAAACTGCATCAATCAGTGTTAAACATCCAACAACAAACAAACGTGCATTTATACAGCGCCTTCAACATAGAAATATAATCATAGAATGATACAGCACAGAAGCAGGCAATTTGGCCCATAATGCCTGTGCCAGCTCTTTGGTAGAGCTATCTAGAGGCATAGAATATAAGATCAGAAAGGTTATGCTAGAACTGTATAAAGCACTAGTTAGGCCTCAGCTAGAGTACTGTGTACAGTTCTAGTCACCACATTACAGGAAGGATGTGATTGCACTAGAGAGGGTACAGAAGAGATTTACGAGGCTGTTGCCAGGACTGGAGAATTTTAGCTATGAGGAAAGATTGGATAGGCTGGGGTTATTTTCTTTGGAACAGAGGAGGCTAAGGGGAGACTAATTGAGGTGTATAAAATTATGAGGGGCCTAGATAGAGTGGATAGGAAGGACCTATTTCCCTTAGCAGAGAGGGCAATACCAGGGGGCATAGATTTAAAGTAATTGGTAGAAGGATTAGAGGGGAATTGAGGAGAACTTTTCTTACCCAGAGGGTGGTGGGGGTCTGGAACCCACTGCCTGAAAGGGTGGTAGAGGCAGAAATCCTCAACAGATTTAAAATTTCTTGGATATGCACTTAAAGTGCCGTAACCTACAGGGCTATGGACCAAGAGCTGGAAAGTGGGATTAGGCGGGAAAGCTCTTTTTTGGCCGGCACAGACACAGTGGGCCGAATGGCCTCCTTCTGTGCCATAAATTTCTATGATTCTATGATTCAATGAATCCCATTCCCCTGCTCTTTCCCCATAGCTCTGTAATTTTTTTCCCTTCAAGTATTAATTCAATTCCCTTTTGAAAGTTATTATTGAATCTGCTTCCACCACCCTTTCAGGCAGTGCATTCCAGATCACAACAACTCGCTGTGTAAAAAAAAATGTTTCCTCATGTCGACTCTGGTTCTGCTGCCTTAAATCTGTGTCCTCTGGTTACTGACCCTTCTGCCACTGGAAACAGTTTCTCCTTATTTACTCTATCAAAACTGTTCATGATTTTGATCAGTTTGATGAGTGTGCAGGGACAGAGGGAGTTAATGTGCATAGGTCCCTGAAGGTGGCAGGACATATTGAGAGAGTGGTTAGCAAAGCATATGGGATCTTGGGTTTCATAAATAGAGGTATTGAGTACCAAAGTAGAGAAGTTATGCTGAATCTTTAAAAAGCGCTGGTTAGGCCACAACTGGAGTATTGCGTCCAGTTCAGGTCACCACACTTTAGGAAGGATGTGAAGGCCCTTGAGAGGGTACAGAGGAGATTTACCAGAATGGTTCCGGGGATGGGGGATCTTAGCTAGAAGGACAGGTTGGAGAAGCTGGATTTGTTTTCATTACAGCAAAGGAGATTGAGGGGTGATTTGATAGAGGTGTACAAGATTATGACGGGTTTGGATAGGCCAGACGGGGAAAGGCTGTTCCCACTAGTTGATGGTACAAGGACTAGGGGACACAGATTTAAGGTTTTGGGCAAGAGATACAGGGGGGACGTGAGGAAAAACATTTTTACACAGCGAGTGGTGAGGACCTGGAACTCGTTGCCGACAGAAGTGGTTGAAGCGGACATACTCAATGTTTTCAACGGGAGACTGGATAGGCATTTGAGGGAAATAAACTTGCAGGGCTACGGGGATAGAACGGGGGAATGGGACTGACTCGATTGCTCTGCAGAGAGCCGGCACACACTAAATGGGCTGAATAGCCTTCTTCTGTGCCGTTATGACTCTATGACTTCTATCAAATCTCCTCTTAACCTTCTCTGCTCTAAGGAAAACAACCCCAGCTTCTCCAGTCTCTCCACATAAATGAAGTTGCTCACCCCTGGTTCTAGTAAATCTCTTCTGCACCCTCTCCAAGGCCTCAACATCCTTCCTAAAGTGTGGTGCCCAGAATTGAATACAATACTCCAGCTGAGGTCTAACCAGTGTTTTAAAAAGGTCTCGAGATGTTTCAGAGCCATAAGGAAAAACGGATGCTGAGCCAAAGGTGAAGAGATTAACAGGGGTGACCAAAAGCTATGTCAAAGCGGTGAATTTTAAGGAGGGTCTTAAAGGGGGACAGGGAGATGGAGAGGTGGAGGAGTTTAAAGAGGAAAGACCTGATCATGCGGCCTAGATGGCTGAAGGCATAGCCACCAATGGAAGGGGAGGGATGCTCAAGAAGTCAGAGTTAGAGGAATAGAGAATTTGAGAGAGTCCAAAGATGTGCGGGTTAGGATGATTGGCTATGATAAATTGACCCTTAGTGTTAGGGGGATTAAACACGTGGGGTTACGGGGATAGGGTGGGATATGTGTTGGTGTAGGGGTTACGGGGATCGGGTGGGATATGTGTCGGTGCAGGCTCGATGGGCCGAAATGGCCTCTATCTGCACTGTGGGGTTTCTGTGATTCTGTGATTCTGTGTGATTGTGGTGATTACAAAGATAGGAAGGGCCAAGGCCATGGAGGGATTTAAACAATGGAATGACAATTTTCAATTTGACACATTTGAGACCAAGAGCCAGTGTAAGTCAGCAAGCACATGGATGCTGGCAAGTATGACTTGATATGAGATTGGATGAGGGCGGCGGAGCTTTGGATGAGCTGGTTTACAAAGGGTGGGGGATGGGAGACTGGCCAGGAGAGCATTGGAGTGATCGAGTCTGGAGGTGACCAAGGCATCAATAAGGGTTTCAGCAGCAGATGAGGTGAGGAGGGGCAGAGACGGGTAATGTTACAGAGGTGGAATTGGGCAGTCTTTGTGATGTAGAGGATCTAGGGTCAGAAGCTCAGCTCAGGGTCAAACAGGATGCTGTGGTTGCGAACAAACAAGAAATGGGGACACGGACCCCTTATTCAACATTGATCTGGATAATTGTGAGGATACATTTTTACCTTCAATACTCCTAACCCATGCAAGGCTGGGAGCACAAATTGGGAATTTGGGCACTGCTGGGTTTTGTACAGGAGTAAATATTGGGAATTTGGGCACTGCTGAATTTTGCACCAGGAGAGAATATTGGGAATTTGGGTACTGCCTGGCTCTGTATCAGGAGCTTATATCGGGAATTTGAGCACTTTCAGGCTCTGCACAAGGAGCAAGGAAAATTAAAAAATTTACCCAATGTCTCATATTCATACACTCCCCACAAGAGGACATTATGCCAACCAGAGTGGATGCACGTGAAGCCTCACCATTAGGGGGTGCTGCTGAACCATACAACATCCATTCAAACGCCACTCAGTTTAGTCTAGCTAATGCCCAATAGATTATCTAGGCTCCAGTACTGTGCAATACATCTTCCATTTAAAGGTATGTCATGGAGCCAGCATGCTGACGTTAGTTCCTTTTCTCTGGTTGTAGTCCTAGAACATTCTCAGTGGCCCGGAACAAGTCGCACCTCACAGCACTCTCCGTGTCTCTCAGCAATGTTAGCAAGCACCAGCTCAGCTACTCACATCCCAGAGAATGCAGTTAGTCTGAGGAGGAAACAATGGGTGAGTTGCAGTGCACAGGTGATTAGGACCAAGTGGTGTTGGAAGAAGAGGAGCAGGGACCCTCTGCCTCAATAACCACATGGTTACTATCAATGATCCCCTGTATTATAGAATTTACTGCACAGAAACAGGCCATTCAGCCCAACTGGTATATGCCGGTGTTTATGTTCCACACGAGCCTCCTCCCACCACTCTTCATCTAACCATATCCTATTCTTTTCTGCCTCATGTACGTATCTAGCTTCTCCTTAAATGCATCTATGCTAGTCGCCTCAACCACTCCATGTGGTAGCAAGTTCCACATTCTCACCAAGAAGTTTCTGCTGAATTCCTTATTGGATTTATTAGTGACTATCATATTTATGACCCATAGTTTTGCACTCCCCCACAAATGGCAACATCTTCTCTACATCTACCCGATAAAAACCCCTTCATAATTAAAGAACTCTATTAGGTCACCACTCAGCTTTCTCTTTTCTAGAGAAAAGGAACCCCAGTCTGCTCAGTCTTTCCTGATAAGTTATAACCTCTCACTTCTGGTATCATCCTTGTAAATCTTCTCCAGTGCCTCTATATCTGTTTTGTAATATGGAGACCAGAACTGTGCACAGTACTCCAAGTGTGGTTAACTGTTCTTGGGGAAATGCAGCAATGAGATGAAATTGCGCAGCTTTGTCATCATGTTTATGTAACTATTTGGTGGGAAAGGAGGTGAAACTGCTGGCTGTTCTAACCAATGCATCAGTCACATGCTTGATACACGTATGCGCTGCATGTTGACTGATACTGCAGTTCTGCTCTAGAAGAGGCCAGAAGCAGGAACGTGACTTTTACCATCTCTATCGTGCCTGTTCCTTTGAAGCAGATGGTGCAGTTCTGCAGCTGGTTCCCTGCCAACCCAGGGACTGCAGACAATCATTGCCAGGTTGGAGTGCTCGCGCCCACAGATGCAAATGTGGGCAGTCGGACTCTGATACCTGCTGATCTCATTGGCACATCCTTCTCGTATCTTGTACCACTCAGCCATGAAATGTAGTATTGGGACTGCTTCAAAACAAACCTCCATTATTGACTTATCGACCACTGTGGAACTCTGCCTTGCACTTGCCGCTCTCTCAACTCCCATGAAAGCTTATATTGCAAGAGCTCCTCTTTCAGACTCCTTTTTTCAGCTCCTCCTGTTCTGCTGTATACTTTGAGAAGTGTCAATTACAGCCAGCTTTCCAATAGACTAACAGACGGTATTCAGCTATTTTAGGTTCCACATAAATGTTGCCTCCTGTTCTAACTAAAAAAATTAAACTCATTAAAAAAATAGAAAAATTACAAAAAAAACTATTACCAAAAACTCGCTGAAAATCTGGCCATTAAAAATCTCTGGGCCATTAAGAGCTGCATCACACATGGAGCTTCCCTTAGACTCAGTCCAGGTGGGCAACATAATTCTATCCTAAACAGACAGAAAATTGTGCTATTCTTCATTTAAATGTATTCTTGTAGGAATGTCTAGTTCCTATCCAAAGACTGAGGTCCACTCAGGCGCTTAAACAAAACGAAGTTTAATGGAAACTAACAGGTTTAAACAAGTAAATGCAGGAGAACATCGAGTGTAGGTCTATTCAGTTCGGAGGCTCCACGAGGACTGCTGGCTGGTCCCGTGGTAGACGTCATGACGTCATCGCGTTTACCCGCGCTGTTAAAGCAATCACGCTCTATACAAGTAAACAGTATAAATAAAGATACAGACTCAGGCTGTAGCTAACATGTTGTTAAAGGGAATTATATACAAATGGTCTGAGTCCTTTAGTGGCTCCGCCACATGCGCCCCCCCCCAGAATTGTCTTTAACAGCAAAAGTGAGACGGTGAGGAGGCCGGACAAGCCTGTCCGAGCGACTTCTGTAACCCTGAAGTGGAAGCCGATGGCCGGTGGTCGAGCTGTCGGGCGGTTGTGGTGGAGCTGGCATGGCGACTGTGGGCGGTCAGCCCCATTTTGGCGGTTGAGCGATTTCGACTGGGCTGTCCAGGTCTAAGTGCGCCAGCTTCAGCCGGTCAACCGATATGTGGTCCGGTTTACCTCCGATATCGACCGAAAAGGATTTGTCTCTCGGCTCTATGACGTGGAAGGGACCAGTGTAAGGAGGATTGAATGGGTCCCAGTGAGCGTCGTGGCGGATAAACATGTACTCGGCACTTTTCAGCTCAGTTGGGACGTGGGAGCTCTGTAAGCCATGATGCGACGTAGGTACTGGAGCGAAACATCTGGCCGCTTCCTGGTGGCTGACGAGTTGCTGGGATGCGGACCATGGCTCTGTTGGAGACGGGAGGAAATCCCCTGGTACTCGTAGTGGTTGGCCATATGCGAGTTCCGCCGAGGAGGATTGTAAATCTTCTTTGGGTGCCGTACAAAGACCCAAAAGGACCCAGGGAAGTCTGTCCACCCATCCCGCGCCTTGAAGACTGGCCCACAGAGCGGCTTTGAGGGACCTGTGGAATCGCTCGCACAGGCCGTTCGCCTGTGGATGATAGGCGGTGGTGCAATGTAGTTTGGTGCCGAGCCCCTGCGCCACAGCGTTCCAGAGCTCAGAGGAAAACTGCGTCCATGATTGGAAGAGATGTCTGCCAGTACGCCGAAACGAGCAACCCAAGAGGAGATGAAAGCTCTGGCCACATCTGCCGAAGTGGTGGAAACCAAAGGAACTGCCTCTGGCCATCTAGTGGTGCGGTCTACAATTGTGAGGATGTGTGTAAAACCTTGAGAAGGTGGAAGCGGCCCCACGAGATCCACATTCACGTGGTCGAATCGATGCTCCGGAACAGCGAAGGTGGCCAATGGAGCCTTTACATGAAGCTGTACTTTGGCCTTTTGGCAGACCACGCAGGTGTTGGCCCAGTCGTGGACATCCAGGTGCATACCCCTCCAGATGAATTTTGACGACATCAGCCTTTGTGAGGCCCTCATGTCAGGGTGTGACAAACCGTGTATGGCGTCGAATACTTTTCGGTGCCAGGCGACTGGAACTATAGGGCGGGGAACTCCCATGGAGACGTCGCAAAGTAGCGTGGTGCCTGCGGCATGGAACTTGACGTCGGCCGCTTGGAAGCTAGAGGGGCTGGTCCAGTATGCTTGGACCTCCGGGTCCGAAGCTTGATCTGCAGCCATGAGGGCATAGTCGATTCCGAGTTGGACTGCATGCACAGTCGCGCGGGAGAGACAATCCGCCACCAGGTTGTCTTTGCCGGACATATGCTGAATGTCCGTGGTGAATTCTGAAATGAACGTCAGGTGACGTTGTTGCTGAGCTGACCACGGTTCGGCGGTCTTGGCCATAGCGTACATTAGTGGCTTGTGGTCCACATAAGCCGTGAACGGACGTCCGTCTAGTAAGAGCCGGAAATGGCGGATGGCTAGAAAAAGAGCCAGCAACTCCCGGTCGAAAGTGCTGTACTTTATTTCGTTTCGCCGTAGTTGACGGCTGAAAAACACAAGCGGTTGCCACGTCCCATTCACCCACTGTTCTTGCACTGCGCCAATTGCGTAGTCCGACACGTCGGTGGTAAGGGCAATGGTGGCACCTGGAAGCGGGTGCGCCAGCATGGTTGCGTTGGCCAAGGCGCCTTTGGTGTCGACGAACGCCCGGTCCATCTCGGCCGTCCAGCTGATCGGATCCTTACCGGACTTGGCCTTGAGGGCCTCGTACAAGGGCTGCATAAGCAGAGCCGCCTTAGGGACGAACCGGTGATAGAAATTTACCATCCTGAGGAACTCCTGTAGGGCCTTGATGGTTTGCGGGCGCGGGAAAGATGTAACCGCCTTGACCTTCGTCTGTAAGGGAATTGTGCCATCTGATGTAATGCGGTGGCCCAAGAAATCAATCCGCTGCAGGCCGAACTGGCACTTGGCCGGGTTGATAATCAAACCGTGTTGACTGAGGCGTGTGAAGAGGGTACGCAAATGGCGGAAGTGCTCCTCTTTGCTAGGGCTGGCGATGAGGCTGTCGTCGAGGTAGACGAAGAGGAACTTTAGGTCCCAAAGCACAGAGTCCATTAAGCGCTGGAAAGCCTGTGCAGCGTTCTTTAAGCCAAACGGCATTCACAGAAATTCAAACAGGCCGAATGGGGTGATGACTGCGGTTTTCAGGACGTCTTGCGGGTGCACGGGGACCTGGTGGTAACCGCGGACGAGGTCGACTTTCGAAAAAAAAGTATTTCCCGCCAAATGGGCCGAGGAATCTTGGATATGCGGGATTGGGTACCGATCAGGAGTAGTGGCGTCATTCAGGCGTCGGTAGTCGCCGCATGGCCACCATCCGCTGCCGGGTTTCGGAACAATGTGGAGAGGCGAAGACCAGGGACTATTCGACCGGCGAATAATCCCCAGACACTCCATCGTGTCGAACTCTGCTTTCGCAGCCGCGAGCTTGCCGGGTTCGAGTCGTCGGGCCCATGTATAAACCGGGGGTCCGGTGGTGGTGATGTAATGTTCCACACCATGTTTAGTAGCCGAGGAGGAGAAAGTGGGCCTGGTCAGATCTGGGAACTCACCGAGGAGCCGAGTGAAGTCATCTGGAGGTGGGAACGCACAGAAGACAGTGCGTGGCACGGCGTTACCACGGTGGCATGGGATGGAGTGGAACGTGGCTGCATTGATCAACCAGCGGTGCCCGACATCGACCAGGAGGCCGTTGGCGCACAAAAAATCCGCCCCAAGGATGGCCTGCGTGACTTTGGCCGTGATGAATTCCCAGTGGAAACGCTGACCGCCGAAACACACCTGGACCCGCCGCCTTCCGAAGGTCCGAACGGCTGCGCCATTAACCGCCGCGAGGGCGGGGCCGTGGCCCCCAGCTAGTATATCGAGATTTGCCGCAGGTAGGATGCTACACTGCGCCCCAGTGTCGCAAAGGAAACATCAACCAGATAGGGGGTCGGTGATGAAAAGAAGCTTCCCCGAGTCTCCGATGGCCATTGCAGCCGCGGGGCACTCGTTAGACCTGGTCCTTTTTCGCCAGGGTGTCTGTAGATGTTTTTTTTTGTGCGAAGAACTGCAGGGAGGGTGGCAGCATCTTGCTTTCGCGCCAAAACGGGCGTGGTAAAAGCACAACCCCGCTGATTGAGCTGGAGCAGCGTCTGTGGGGGATGGGCACCTTGTGGCCGCACAGTGCTGTTGTGTCACCGCAAAGATCTTGTCCGCTTCGGCAGCAAGCTCCGCGCAGTCTGTGACTTCGGACCTGGCTAGGGCAGCTTGAACTTGCTCCGGAAGTAGGCTGAGGAACAGCTCCCTGAAGAGGAAGCATTCTGGCTCGGACCCGAGGAGCGTGAGCATCTGGCTCATGAGCTCGGACGGCATGGAGTCCCTGAGGCCGGGCATAGCGAGCAGCTGGTGGGCGCGCTCCGACTTCATGAGCCCGAAGACCTGCAGCAACCGTGCCTTTAAGGTGTCATACTTGCGATCAGTCGGCGGACTACCGAGTAGGCTGACAATCCGCGAGGCTGTGGCGCTGTTGAGGGCGGAGACCACGTAATAATAACGGGTCTGATCCGCAACTATGTCCCTGATGGCGAACTGGGCTTCAGCCTGGATGAACCACGCGGCTGGTTGTTGCTCCCAGAACTGCGGTAGCTTCAAGGTAACGGCGTTCGTTTCCATGTTGATTGTCTTCTGCGAAAACCGTTCGCAAAAGTCGGGGTCACCAATGTAGGAATGTCTAGTTCTTATCCAAAGACTGAGGTCCACTCAGGCGCTTAAACAAAATGAAGTTTAATGGAAACTAACAGGTTTAAACAAGTAAATGTAGGAGAACATCGAGTGTTGGTCTATTCAGTTCGGAGGCTCCACGAGGACTGCTGGCTGGTCCCGTAGTTGACGTCATGACGTCATCACGTTCTTCCCGCCAGTGGGGGATCACGTGATGTACGGCGTGACGTCATTGCGTTTACCCGCGCTGTTAAAGCAATCACGCTCTATACAAGTAAACAGTATAAATAAAGATACAGACTCAGGCTGTAGCTAACATGTTGTTAAAGGGAATTATATACAAACGGTCTGAGTCCTTTAGTGGTTCCGCCACATTCTAATATTTAAATGAATCTCCTGCACTAAAAGATCAGCCAGTCGATCATGCACAGAACAGAAATGGTGTTGACCTGATGATAGTGGATCTCTACCCAATCGTCGGTCCCTGCTGCCTGTTGTGTCATGGCCGTACTATATCATTTACCTGTCCAGGAATACATCAGTCTGTCCCTGAGCCGCAGAATGTTTATGCCAAGACATATCAAGCTGTTTTCAAAGTTACAGTCTCTTTGGTTTTACTGCAGGTACACATGGTGAGACAATAAAAGTGACATGAGGTAGGGTGACAGGAGGCTCGTGTGGAGCTTACACCTGTTGGGCTGAATGGCCTGTTTCTGTGCTGTAAAATTCTGTGTAAAAGTACTCCTGCCAAGGCAAAAGAATGATAGTGTATGTCATGCAAAACGATACACCCACATATTTCTCTCAAAGGTCCCAATGAGGATATGTCCTGTAGCCTTTCACCACCAATAGTTGGCCTGGGTACCCAATAGATAGACTGAACCTGTAGCTAAATTAACTTTGACAAAGACAATCTGGGGAATCTCTCGTGGCTTAGTAGTTAAGCGCAGTGTGGCACTGAGCCATACAGACGAGGAAGCGCACAGGTTTAGTGAGGTTTGGAAAGAACTTTCAGTAAGAAGGACATCCCAGAGCACTTGACAGCCAATTCATTACTTTCGGAGTATAGGCACTGTTATGTGGCAGCCAGTTTTCATACAGCAAGGTCCCACAAACAGAAAATTAGATAAATGACCAGTGAATCTGTTTTTAGTGATGTTCTCTTTAATAGGTAGACAGGACCTCAGTTTAACATTTCATACAACAATCCACACCTCCGACAGTTCCCTCAGTACTGTACTGAAGTGTGAGCCTGGGTGATATGCTCATGTATCTGGAGAGGGAATTTGAACCCACAATCTTCTGATCCAGAGGCGAGAGTGCTACCACTGAGCCACAGAATGACACAGTAGTTTTCTGCTCTGTGTTAACTGATAGCAGGCAGGACAGTACTGAGGATGCTATAGTTAGCTTCAGTGCCCTGGGCTAGGCAGAGGAATAAAAAAGATAATGAGTCAGGGTTCCCATTTGTGGAGGAGAAACAGAAAAGAAACCCAAATGATGTAGGTATACAATTTTCTCTTCCTTTATTTGCAAGATGTCAAATTTTTTATTTTTTTAATTTCATCAGCATATTTATATGAAGGCATGAATTTCTGATTTGAAAGTAACACTAAATTAACAGCATTTTATGCCTAAAGCTAGCATTTCAACAGGAATTTTACAAAATCAAAATATAAAAACACACTCTTTTTGGGTAGAAAAGTTAGTTAAGAAAATGAAGTACGGTAATTTAGATTCTCTAGCATTGTACCTTTGCACTAAATGAGACATTAAGTACTCTTTTGGTTAGTTTACATTCAATTTTGTTCAATCATTTCAGGAGTTCTGAGAAGGAATGACCAAAGAGACATTCTATATGCACAAATGCAAGCTCATTCGTTTATAAAGTAGGGCTAATTTCCTGTACGTGTTTATGGAGGATGTGGCCCAGGATACACTGTTCACAGGTTTAATGGACGAACGTGCAACACGTTTGCAGGAGATCCTTCTGTCTGCTATTGTAGCAGAGGTGTTAACCCACTTAAAATAACTGGATCAATGCCCATGTTGCAATGGACAAAGGAATGTCATAGGAATGGGTCAAATGTTTGTTCCATCAGTGATTTCTGGGCTAATGTATAGGGATTACACAAACTACAAGTAAATATCTGCTTTGACCTCTGTAAAGTTCATTCTAGCTGCTAAATGTAAGGAATTTTACTGGGGCAATATGCATGTTGCACCACAGATTAGCTGCAATCTTAGGTCTGAATCTAGCTGTACCTGAAAATGCTGGTTTATTACATCAACCTGCGATGCAAAATGTCATTGACCTGATAAAACATAATGGGCAGAATTTTGCTGAAAAAATAACGTGTCTGAATGATGCATTCTGCTATTAATGTGCAAATTGGCCAGCAACTTGTAGCGAGGAAGAGATACCTCGTGAATTGCGAATCGCCACAAGTTGCTGACCAATTTGTGCAGCTCCACTGTTAGCCTTGCGAAAACAGCACTTCATGCTTAACCTCCCTAATATTTTATGAAGTTGCTGCATTTGTACATTAATTGCCCATTAAACTTGCCACAGTAAGTTAAGTCTAGTAATTAACAGTGCAAGTATCGTTTTAACAATGTGATAATTGTTATTGACTGCCAATCAACCTCTCTTGCCCAGAAAGTGAACAATTATAAGTGTGGAGTCTCATTCCTTCAGGTTGTGAATTGTTTTAGGAGATTTTAAAAATGCCTTTTTAAATTAAAAAATGTTGTTTTCTTTTCCTTTTCTGTCTTTTTTTTCCTCTATATTAATCCAATCTTTCCCTCTCTATTTCTCTTTCTGTACCTGATTTGACATTGAATTCACCCTCCTCTAATTCACCTTCCTTCTCACTCCTTCCTTCGTTTATTCCTCAATCCTTTAATCTCATTGGTTAAGGAGATATATTGTTTGTCCTGTTGTACACCAAGGTCCCAGATGGCCTGTTGCCTTCGATGCACCGTTATCAGCTCGCACTTCCAGCTACTTTGTGGGAACAAATTTTAAAACCTAAACATGCATAACCAAGTCTAACTAACAGGGCACGCTGGAGTGATGCCCCGCTCCAACAAAACCTGGCCATTGTACAGAGGGGGCGAATGTCCTCAGAGCCTCTTCCATTGCGCTGCCATATGGGTGTAAAGGGGTTTCCCATGTGTAGTGGGACAAGCCCTGAGGAAATTCGCCCCTCAAATACTCTGTTTGATACTGCTCAAGTGACATTTGTTGAAAAAGGTAAATGGTTTGGGCACTGGGTAAGTATACTGGGTGATTGGTGTTATTTAAACACCAGTTGCAACTCATTTTGGGTTAGTGCAGAAGGTTTATAGTATGCATAGCAGTTCTTTTGTAGCTCAGCATGCACTCTAGTAAGCACCCTGCTAGAAGTTTTTTGTACAAATGTTTGGGGAAACATGGAACTTCGATCTATCATTATTTTATCAGCAGTAGCAAAGCCAGTTAAAATGGTTGTGATAAAACAGGAGCATATCTGAGCAAATGTCCTGCATTTGAAAGTTGCACCCTGGCTAGGAATAAGTGAGAAGAAAATCGATCAGTTTAATTTGGGTCAGATGTTTCAGACCTTCTTCATTCCTTTTCCCATCAGACATGCAAATACAGTCATAACCATTTTCGGTTTTACTTCAACTAGGTCTTCTGGAAGAGCATAGACTCGAGTTCCAATTTTTCTTGCCATTGAAATGGCATACCTGGATAAAAGCAACAAAATAAAATGTATTTGGGTCAGGCACAAGTTTTTAATAAGACCTGCCTCATAGTTCCAGTTATACGGATAAACATGTTCAGTAACTACACAAAACTTAAATATCACTGGTAGATTTGCAACAGTACTTGTGGCCTGAATGGTAGTTCAGGAAGGCTGCAGAAACTTAATAAGTAATGCTGAATAAAAAGGCAAGTTGTATTATTGTAGGAACATGTTACCAGTGGCACAGTACATCGTAAGTCATCAGAATAAATACATCTATTAAACTAGAGGGGCAAGCAGCGCAAATAAAGGAATTGTAGACTTATAAATATTTTGTTTATTTGCTTTCTCACTTCCTGTCTTTGGTTATGATCAGGCATCAAACAACAACTTGCATTTATATAGCGCCTTTAGTAAAATGACCCAAGGAGTTTCATGGGATTGTAATTAGACTAAAATTGACACCGAGCTACATAGAGATATTAGGACAGGTGACCAAAAGCTTGATCAAAGACGTAGGTTTTAAGGAGCGTCTCAAAGGAGGAGAGAGAGGCGGAGAGGTTTAGGGATGGAATTCCTGAACTTGGGGTCTAACCAGCTGAAGGCATGACCACCAATGGTGGGATGAAAGAATTGGGGGATGCACAAGAGGCCAGATCTTTTGGGATATTCAGGATAAACACACCAACATGTTTTAAAGAGGTTTAAGTGCAGCTGGTTCCACTTCTTATGACTTCTGCGATAAGTGAAAAGGAAAGCAAATAATGTAAACGGGTTCGGAGGATGTATTTTTGGAGAGAAAAGGAATCGAGGGACATGGCGAGAAGGCAGTTAGGTGCGGTTAAGATCCTTCAAAAAAGGACACGCTTACTGGGCCTAATGATCCCCAGAATTATATTCTTACGTATACAGTTTTACCAGTGCCAGTTTTATGAGTGTCATCTGCAAACTTGGATATACAACTCTCGATTCCTTCATCCACGTCATTGATATATATGGTGAAAAGCTGAGGCCCCAATACCTGGACACATGTAAAATCCTGCCAATTAGATGATGGCCATCCCATCTGTATAGCCACCCATTGTCCCAAAAGTAGTCCCCGTATTCCCAGGGATCTGAAACAGCTTCCTTCTGTATCAGCTTCCTGCCACACGTTGACATTCATAATCTTTCTCCCCCTGTCTGCTCCCGTACGTGGCTTTGGGAGTATTTTTTTTATTTGTTCCTGGGATGTGGGCGTCGCTGGCAAGGCCAACATTTATTGCCCATCCCTAGTTGCCCTTGAGAAGGTGGTGGTGAGCCGCCTTCTTGAACCACTGCAGTCCATGAGGTGAAGGTACTCCCACAGTGCTGTTAGGGAGGGAGTTCCAGGATTTTGACCCAGCGACGATGAAGGATCGGCGATATACTTCCAAGTCAGGATGGTGTGTGACTTGGAGATGAACTTGCAGGTGACGGTGTTCCCATGAGCCTGCTGCCCTTGTCCTTCTAGGTGGTAGAGGTTGCGGGTTTGGGAGGTGCTGCCGAAGAAGCCTTGGCGAGTTGCTGCAGTGCATCTTGTAGATGGTACACACTGCAGCCACAGTACGCCGGTGGTGGAGGGAGAGAATGTTTGAGGTGGTGGATGGGGAGCCAATCAAGCAGGCTGCTTTGTCCTGGATGGTGTCGAGCTTCAAGTATTGTTGGAGTTGCACTCATCCAGGCAAGTGGAGAGTATTCCATCACACTCCTGACTTGTGCCTTGTAGATAATGGAAAGGCTTTGGGGAATCAGGAGGGGAGACACTCGCCGCAGAAGAACCAGCCTCTGACCCGCTCTTGTTGCCACAGTATTTGTGGCTGGTCCAGTTAAGTTTCTGGTCAATGGTGACCCCCTAGGATGTTGATGGTGGGGGAGTCGGCGATGGTAATGCTGTTGAATGTCAAAGGGCGGTGATTAGACTCTCGTTTGTTGGAGATAGTCATTGCCTGGCACTTCTGTGGCCTGAATGTTACTTGCCACATATCAGCCCGAGCCTGAATGTTGTTCAGGTCTTGCTGCATGCGGGCATGGATTGCTTCATTATCTGAGGAGTTGCAAATGGCACTGAACACTGTGCAATCATCAGCAAATATCCCCACTTCTGACCTTATGATGGAGGGAAAGTCATTGATGAAGCATCTGAAGATGGTTGGGCCTAGGACACTGCCCTGAGGAACTTCTGCAGCGATGTCTGGGGCTGAGATGATTGACCTCCAACAACTACAACCATCTTCCTTTGTGCTAGGTATGACTCCAGCCAGTGGAGTGTTTGCCCCCCGTTTCCCATTGACTTCAGTTTTACTAGGGCTCCTTGATGCCACACTCGGTCAAATGCTGCCTTGATGTCAAGGACAGTCGCTCTCACCTCACCTCTGGAATTCAGCTCTCTTGTCTATGTTTGGACCAAGGCTGAAATGAGATCTGGAGCCGAGTGGTCCTGGCAGAACCCAATCTGAGCATCGGTGAGCAGGTCTAGTCTACAGTCAGGCCTAGTCTACAGTCAATCTGGGTAGTAGGTGCCGTGGATCTCTGCAGTATTCTATACGACTCCAGATTGAGGGATGACTATCTTTGTTCTCTGCCACATAAAGCCAGTGGGGGCTACTCTTAGAGTTGGCTCAAAACATACACTATAGAGAAGATTGAAGCTAACCTCAAGCAGCACAACAACAGGTACAATTTATTTTACAATTATATCCTGGAGCTCCATCTAATTAACCAATTTGTGTAAGGAACAGAAACTTATTCCAGCATTATCTAGCGATACTAGAATTACATAGAATTAACAGCGCAGAAACAGGCCATTCGGCCCAACAGGTCTATGATGGTGTTTAAGCTCCACATCTCACCCGATCAACATATCCTTCTATTCCTTTCTCCTTCTAGCTTCCCCTTAAATGGTACTTATAGCACATAGATGCTACTCACTTGGCATTTTGAAGTTTCTCCTCATCGGTCAAGTCTCCAGTCTTCACAAGATCATATCTAACTGACGCAGGCTGAATGGCATCGATCAGATCCAGTACTGGTATACTTGTGCTAATTTCTTTGTCCTGCATATTGAGTAACACATTGGATGACATATATCAGAAAAACTCTGTACAAACTGTACGCTTTTACAGGACTGGTGGCCGTGCACAGGGAATCAGCAACAGTCCCAGACATAGGAACTCCGCTATCTCCAGCAGACAGAGCTAGCACCAGAACCTGCAGCTAGGAGAGAGGCCATCTCACACACACGGGGCTTCAGGGACTTCAGACTCAGGCTGCACACTCTCTGCCACATGAGAGTGCAGCCCCAGAATACCAGCTTCAAATAGTACCCAGATAACCATCAAACTCTTTACTTACAAGAAATCACTGCAATCATTTGTTCCACTTAATTTGATTATTAGTCACTTCTGAAAGGGAAACAATGATTTTATTCAATCAGACCTGCATGTATTCAGGGGTAAGGGAACAAAATAAAACAAAAGCTGCATATAGTGACACCACAAGTCCCAGCCAGAATGGAGACGATTGGGTAATCCCCCGTCAATCAGAACCGGAGGTTGGACTGCTGTATGTGACTGGGAATGGTGTTACGCACATAATTTGTATTATGTAACTCTCCTCCACTCACTGCATTTTACTGGAGAAATAATCCTGCTTTTATCGGGAGACTCTGCTATAGTTTCGGTCATGAGTTCTGTTTGCTGTAGTTCGTAAGACTGTTTAAGTAGACACTGTTTAAAATTAAGTAAATAGACTGTTCGTTGTAGTGCGTAGAGAATCTGTAAAATAGACTGCTGTAAGTCCTGCCATAAGTCTTGTCCCGCCTCTAACTCACTGGCTGACACAGTGGTGTCAATACTCACACGCAAAACAAAACCCTTCGAGTAAATTGGCATGGGAGCTGGCTGTGAAAGTAAGGCTGACTTGTGCAAGAGTGGGGAAAGTCAGTGCTGCTACTGTACGAGTGTCTGAAGGTCAGTTGGGAGACTTAAGTAGGTATGGGGGTACATTCCAGTATACATGTAAATATATATATTTATATACATATGATATTTGTATAATCAGTATGTTTCCCATCCATCTATTTTATTTCTAACTATAATTTTTTTCTTTGTTTATTATTTGCATGCAGTGGGGGAGAGGAATCCTATTTGTACTCTGCTTTAAAATTAAAAAATTCTATCCTTGAGCAATGCCACGGGAGATCCCCAAGAACAATGTTAGGGAAGCAGATTACCTTAAAGCTTGTAACACAGGAGGTTTTTCCCGATTCAGATAATTTCTGATTCACCCATTTTACAATGATCTCATCGTTGACCTTTTCTCCATCACCAATCTCCTCCAGCATGTTCAATGTATACCTAGCAGCAAAGAAAATAGCATTACTTGGATCAGAAGCAAAATACTGCAGATGCTGGAATCTGAAATAGAAACAGAAAATGCTGGAAACACTCAGCAGGTCAGGCAGCATCTGTGGAGAGAGAAACAGAGTTAACGTTTCAGGTCGATGAAAGGTTCTGATGAAGGGTCATCGACCTGAAACATTAACTCTGTTTCTCTGGATTGTAGTATTGTTGCAAATAATTTTAATAATAAATACATTCAATGGAAATTACTTCAAACTAAACCATGATAAAACAGCAAGTTTTTATGATCTGGAATGCACTGCCTGAAAGGGTGGTGGAAGCAGATTCAATGGTAACTTTTAAAAGGGAATTGGATAAATACTTCAAAAGGAAAAATCTGCAGGGATATGGAGAAAGAGAGTGGGACTAATTGGATAGCTCTTTCAAAGAGCCGGCACAGGCACGATGGGCTGAATGACCTTCTGTGCTGTATGATTCTATGATAGTGTGACAAGGAGACATGGGTTCACAATAATAAAAGGCAAATTTAAGCCTGGATTCAGGAAGTTTTTCTTCATAGTGATCACCACATGGAACCGACTCCCAGATTGAGTAGTGGAGATGAAAACCCTGGAATCATTGAGGAAACAATTGGATGCTGTGATGGGGGACTGTGGAGTCTTCATAGACAGGTGAGTTAAAATGGGTTGAATGGTCTTCCGCATCCGTAAGGAGATTTTCTCACCTCGATCACAATTTTTCCAATGATTTTGACCAGTGCAGCCTCTTTTACAGGAACACGGTAGTGAGACGGCAACAAGAGATTTTAGCTGATCAACAAAGCTTTGTGAATGGGTGCCAAATGACACATCATTACCCAACTCGGATTGTAAAAAGTCCTAAAATAGGCATACCATATAATGGCATTTCAGTGTAATGAAGATGGTAAAAGCAGAACAGATTGTGTAGGATTATGGACTATTTATAACCTTAAGCAAGCAATAGTTCTGCATTTATGTTTAAAAAAAGACTGTACAATGTATTAGTTTGAAGGTATTGCCTGATACCAGATCACATTACCGAGTATATTATTGGAAGTACAATTTGAGATTTTCTGCTGTGGGGCACCTTTGGTTGTGGTGTGAAAAGGGCATCCGGTAGTGGAAAAGGAACGGGAGTTCTATCCTGCAGGATCTTTACGACCCAAAGTAGTTCCCGGGGGGCAGGGACCAATGGCATGAGAAGCAAGCAGCACACTGCCAACTCAGACTGTCTAAAACCCACCAATAGCAATTAAGGTCTAAACGAGACAAAACATGGAAAATTTAGACTACTTTGTCCAAATCTACAAGGCAGCACCAAGCAGCAAGTTTGTACCAAACTATCCATATTCCCAACATTCATCAGTTAGACTTCATTTTGCTGCCATCGTTGCCTAGCTTTTGTCAATCTTATATGTTAAAATATACTCACCTCCTCATTAACTGCCACATCAAGGCTAAAGTTGGCATGTGTTTGCCTTCATTCAGATCTTGACCTGCAATCCCAACGAGTGAAAACTTGGCTTTGTTCTTTCCCAGATCAACTGCGTAGTTACAGTTCTCCAGCTGTTGGGTAATAAAAGCTACATGTTAACAATTATCTGGTTTGATATATCATCAGTAAATGCAGTCCTTTTTTTTTCATGGTCACTTAGTTTTAACCAAGAATGAACCAACTGCACAGGCCTGTTGGTTCTAGTGGTAGAGTTTCAGAAGGCCTGGGTTTCAATCAGAGTCTTATCTGTGCTTTGTGCTCACTTCAACTCAATGAGCAAGTCTCACAAGCTCCTGGCTTGGCACACCAGCCAATATGGAATACTGTCATAATACACCAGAATAAAAGCTATGGATGTCAAGAACTGAGAGACTGATTTACAGCCTTGAACTCAATCCCCGACATCTCTTCCCCCCCCGCCCACTCTACAATGCTCTGGGTTGAGCTCCAGCATTCTGTGTCCTACAGTTCTGGGATGCAGGGTTGCACCCATCATTTGCCACAGCGGGATTTCCAGACTTGACTGTATGCCTGTGAGGAGGTGCCGAGGGGGGTGGGGGGGAGGGGGAAACAAGTCGCTCACCAGTCTCACGCACCTCAGTGGCACTGGTAGACGGAGAAACCTCTAGCCTGTTCTCTTGGCTGCATCATAGTAGAAGGCTCCACAAATGGAGCTCCATTAGCCCCATTCAAATATATAGTCATTTGGGTTTAATTTGGATCAAAGAATGTCACCCTATTACTGATGTTGAGGTGGCTATTATTTTAACAATATTTAACAAACACATTGACTTATTTTTAATGAATTAAACGAGAAGTTAGAAAAAATAAAGTAGTGTAAGGGTTGTGGAAGCAGATTCACTCGTAACTTTCAAAGTGGAATTGTAATAATACTTGAAAAGCCCCAAAAATTGCAGGGCTTTGGGGAAAGAGCAGGGGAGTGGGACTAATTGAATAGCTCTTTGAAAGAGCCGGCACAGGCACGATTATATGAATGGCCTGTGTAAGATTCTATGAAATTCTAAATTTCTTTAAAAGGTGGTTAGAATGTGGATTGTTGGGGCACAGACATTTAAAAGAAAGAATGAAAGATTTAAAGCAGAGTTCATCAATGTAGTGTCCGTGTGTAGATAAAGACACTGAAGACAGGAGTTGGTTCATAGGTATTTACTAAGCAAGTCTGGGGGGGGGGGGGGGTTTCTAAAGGATATACACAATACACAGGCTTATATAGCCCAAGTGGCAATTACCGGCATTACGCACACCTGGGGCTCTTAAAGGCACATACACCACAATTCCTCCCCTTCTAGCTAACTAGTACATCATATTTTAAGTAATTATTAATTACATGTTATATGCAAAATAATATACATTGCTGTATTAATTAATTATAAGTTAGTCTCTCAGGAGGCTTCCTGACTCGGTCCGGATAACGCTTCGGGGGTGTAGTAGTTTCTGGTGGTGTAGTAGGTTCTTCTGGCAAGGGTGATTCGGCTTGAAGGCCAGTGTCGGGTTCATTGGGCTCCAGTATCACCGGATCGGAGGTAGATATGGGTATCTCTACTTCATCGTTAGATGTATAGAGTGGTGGTGTAGGTTGTCCCTTTTCGGATGACTTGATGATTTGGTCAGCATGGCGCCTTATTATGCTGTCTCCGATGTCCACAGTATACATCAGTGGTCCTAATCGTGTGCAGATAGTTCCAGGCTGCCATTTCTCGGTATGGTAGTCCCGGGCCAAAACCGGTTGGCCTATCTAGAAGGCCCTAGTTGGCCTTTCATTCATGCCCTGAAACTGCCGGTTCTCCACGTCCCTTCGGATGTTGGGCTTGACCAAATCCAGCCGGCATCTTAGGTTTCTATTGTAGAACATCATGGCGGGAGTTTGGTTAGTAACCATATGCGTTGCATTCCTATATGCAAATAAGAAGTTATCCACCTTGTGCTGAAGTTTTATGTCTTCATTACCCATGGCCTTGATGGCCTTCTTGAAGGTCTGGACAAACCTTTCAGCCAATCCATTGGTGGCGGGATGGTATGGGGCGGACGTGTAGTGCTTTACCCCATTGTTCTTTAAGAACTTTCTGAATTCTTCGGACACAAATTGCGGTCCATTATCAGAACATATCTGCTCCGGCAGCCCATTCCTGGTAAATATGGTCCTTAATACTGTGATGGTTTTTTCCGTGGTGGTGGAGGACATCTTTATTACCTCCGGCCACTTGGAGTGTGCATCAACTGCGATTAAGAACATTGAGTCCATAAATGGACCAGCAAAGTCGATGTGCACCCTTTGCCAGGGAGATGAGGGCCACTCCCATGGATGTAGAGGGGCCTGTGGCGGAGCATTTTGGACCTTCTGGCATCCTAGGCAGCTCTTGGTCATGTCTTCGATGTCTCCATCGATACCTGGCCACCATACAAACGCCCTAGCTAGGTTCTTCATTTTCACTCCACCCAGATGCCCCTCGTGAAGCTCCTTTAGTACTTTATCCTGGAGTTTGGGTGGAATCACCACTCTGGATCCACACATCAAGGTTCCTCGGCACACTGACAGCTGTTCTCTTCTTTGCGAGAATGCTGGCAACAGTGGTTCGCCATGTGCTGGCCATCCCTTCACTGTTAAATCGTAGACCCGTGAGAGAGTAAGGTCATTTCTTGTCTCCCTTTCAATGGCAGAATTTGTCACCGGTAGACATTCCACTATGGTAGAGTGGAATATCTCTACTGGGTCTACTGTAGGTGCCTCTTCTATCATTGGCAACGGTAGGCGTGATAAACCGTCAGCATTCCCATGCTGTTTTGACCCTTTGTATTCAATGTTGTATTGGTGTGCCCCTAGAAAAAGGGACCACCTCTGTAGTTTTTGTGCCGTCATAATGGGGACACCTTTTTTAGGGTTGAATATGGAGATGAGGGGTTGATGGTCAGTCAGCAAGGTAAATTTTTGTCCGTGTAGGTAATGGTTGAATTTCTTCACTCCCCATACCAGGCTGAGTGCTTCCCTGTCTATCTGGGCATAGTTACGCTCAGCTGAGTTCAACGAGCGTGACGCAAAAGCTATCGGTCGTTCCGAGCCATCAGGGAATCTATGGGACAATACCGCTCCTATGCCGTAAGGGGATGCATCGCACGCCAGTCTGATTGGTAGTGATGGGTTGTAATGAGCCAAAATTTTCTCGGATGTGATTAAGTCTTTACATTTATGGAAGGCACGTTTACAGTCTTCGTTCCATTTCCAAATCACTCCTGTCTGTAGAAGATCATTAAGAGGGTGTAGAATAGTTGATAAGTTCGGTAAAAATTTATGATAGTAATTTATTAATCCCAGGAATGACCTTAATTGTGAAACATTTTCAGGTGCTGGGGCTTTTATAACTGCTTCAATTTTTTCAGGTGACTTATGCAACCCTTCCTTATTAATTATGTGGCCACAATATATCTGATTTTGGAAAAATTCGCACTTGGGGCGATTTGCTCGTAAGCCCCGTTCTTTCAGCCTAGTGAGCACCTGCTCCAAATTGGCAAGGTGCTCGTTGTCGTTTTCTCCTGTTATAAGGATGTCGTCTAGGTAGCATTGAGTCCCCGGAATCCCTTGCAGGACTTGCTCCATAGCTCTTTGCCAGATAGCTGGGGCTGATGCTATTCCAAAAACCAGTCGATTGTACTGGTACAGGCCTTTGTGTGTGTTTATTGTGAGATACTTTTTAGAGGTCTCCTCAACCTCCATCTGTAGATATGCCTGTGCCAAGTCAATTTTTGTGAAACGTTTCCCTCCGGATAGTGAGGCGAAAATATCTTCTATCCTCGGAAGAGGATACTGTACCGTGTGAAGGGCCGGGTTTACAGTCACCTTAAAGTCCCCACAGATGCGAATTTTTTTCTGTTCCTCAAGAGTTATTTTTCAATGTTTTTTTCATGACTGGAACGATGGGTGTTGCCCATTCGCTCCAATCTATTTTGGATAATACGCCTGCCTTTTCCAAATTCTTCAGCTCTGCCTCGACTGCCGGACGTATTGCGTATGGCACCGGTCTTGCCTTAAAAATTTTTGGAATTGCTGTATCTTCCACTTTTATTGAGGCGGTGATGCCTTTCAAGGTTCCTAGTTTCTCTTGAAACACTTCTTTGGCGTTGGCCAAGATGTCTTTTAATCGTTCAGGTATGATGTCATCATTGTTTTTTTCCTTACTGGTCACCGCCAGTGCCTGAATGGAGTGCCAGTCTAAACGTATCTTCCTTATCCATTCACGTCCCAACAACGGTGGACCACCATCTTGTAGAATGTATAAATACAACTTTTGTATTTCTTTGCCGTTGTATACCACAGGCACCCTTATTTTTCCTTTGGGGTAGACTTTCTGCCCCGTATATGTTTTTAAGATAATGGATGTGTCTTTTAGAGGTATATGCGAAAATAGCCTCTCGTAATCTCGTCGATTTATTACGGTTAGAGCTGATCCTGTATCTAGCTCCATTTTAATTGGGGACCCTGCTATTGTGAGGGTAACCCAAATGGTTTGGTAATCCTCTTTGGCAAGTACATTATGTAATTTGAGACAGCTTAGTCTCTTGTTTCCGGAGCTGCTATCACTATTCTGGTCTTCGGAGCTATTGTCCGTCATCATTTGTACCTTCCTGTACTTTTCTTTATTGATTTTTTGTTTTCTGTCAGTGGATTTATTTTGTCCAGATTGGCATACCCGTGCAATGTGTCCAATCTTACCACATTGCCTGCATGCTTTGCCCTTGAACCAGCAGTCCCTCTGGTTATGGGTGGATCTGCCGCAGCGATAACATCTTCCGAACTCCTGTGTCATTTTATGGGTGCCGAAGTCTTGTGTCTCTTGTTGTATCTCTGCAGCTCCTTTTGCTGCTGCTTCGTATGATACAGCCATACTGAAAGCTTTGTCCAATGTTAAATCTTTTTCAGAAAGCAGTCTTTTTTGTGTTCCTTCACTTAAGAGACCGCAAACAAATTTGTCTCAAAGATAATCCGATAGTCCTGCTCCGAATTGGCAGTACTTTGATAGCTTTCTTAATTCGGTTAGGTAATCAGCGTTACTTTCATTCTTGTGTTGATTTCTCTTGAAGAACTTGAATCGTTCCGCTATCAGCAGCGGTGTTGGGTTTAAATGCTCCTGCAGGGTATCAACAATTTCTTTAAAAGTCTTGTCCTTTGGTTTGGCTGGAGTGATTAAATTTCGTAACAGCCCGTATGTCTTCGCGCCCATTAAGTTCAGAAGTATTGAAGCTTTTTTTTCATCTGTTATTCCATTTGCAGTGCAATAAACCTCTACTCTTTCCACGTATGTGGTCCAATCTTCTATTTCGCCATCAAGAGCCTCAATATTACCAGATTTAGGCATTTCAGAAAAGATATGGCGCTTCCCGCGCTTTTTTTTTTCTCTCTGTAGCAATGATATGGCGCTTCCCGCGCTTTCCCGCCGCTGCTACCGATAACAACGCTGTTTTACTGTGGTTTCCGTTTATTCACTGTTGGAGACTCGTTCCCGACGGAGGTCTAAACGCTGACCTGCTTGCCGCGCCGGCCGTCTCTCGAGTGCACCCTCCCAGTCCATTATTGCTTGCCTCCGATTTCGCTGCCTGTCTCAGCTGTAGAGCCCGCCGCTGGAGCTCCAGCCTGACGCCCAGGAAGGATTAGCGCAGTACCTGTCACCAGCTTGGCCAGCTGGTGAAACCACAGTTTCTCTTACTTCCTTGAGTCTTCTGGACGCTGGAGGAATCGATGTCCTTGAGGTGCTGCCGAATTGCAGGTAAGTCCGTTTCCACTTCGTCGCCACTGTAGTGTCCGTGTGTAGATAAAGACACTGAAGACAGGAGTTGGTTCATAGGTATTTACTAAGCAAGTCTGGGGGTGGGGGGTGGGGGGGGGGGGGGGGGTTTCTAAAGGATATACACAATACACAGGCTTATATAGCCCAAGTGGCAATTACCGGCATTACGCACACCTGGGGCTCTTAAAGGCACATACACCACAATCAATCCTTTTAAAAGGGAATTAGATTGTTGCTTGAAAAAAAGAGAAAATATAAAGTTTGGAAAGCGAGCATGAGAGTGGGATTAAACTAGGTGGTTCAAGTGGGGAAAAGTGACTAGTACAGACTTGATAGGCCGAATGGTCTGTTTCTGTGCTGTGACATTCGATAATAATTAATTAGTCAAAATGCTTTAGTGCAGGGAAAAAAAGAACACTCTATCACCTATAATAACAACAGAAAATGCTGGAAAAACTCAGCAGGCCAGGCAGCATCTGTGGTGAGAGAAACAGATTTAACGTTTCAGGTCTGGGACCCTTCATCAGAACTGGAAAAAGCTGGAGATGTAATCGATATTAAGCAGGTGCAGAGACGTGGGGTGGGGGGGGGGGGGGGTGGAAGGAATTGAAGGAACATACTGTACATTTGTAGGAGGCAGGAAAGATAAAATGTTGCAAATGGGAATGGCAAAAGCATACAGCATGAAAAATGGGGGCAGGGGTTACTTTCTGAAATTGTTGAACTCAATGTTGAGTCCAGAAGGCTGTAAAGTGCCTAATTGAAAGATGAGGTGCTGTTCCTCGAGCTTACGTTGAGCTACATTGGAACAATGTAATAGGCCGAGGACAGAGAGATCAGAGTGGGAGTGAAGCGGTGAATTAAAGTGACAGGCGACCGGAAGCTCAGGGTACCGCATATGCCCTAATGACTATCAGGATTATTAGATTTGTGGGGGGGTTGGTGGCAGGAGGGAAATTTAGTCTTGGGATGGAATTCTGGGAGATATTTCCCGAAAATTCTTGATGGTTGGCGAGGTGATAAGAACACTGAATGTCTGCCGTTCTTTGTTCAAGAAATCAATTAGAGTACCTTGAAAATATCTTCCACTTCAAACAAGGCATAGGGCACTGAGTAAGGTGCCCACAGTCAGCCCACAAGTACACACTTTTGTGGATAGCTAGACAGTAGTGCACCCACAACTCATGCACCTAGAACCAATGAGCCAAGAGACTGTTGCCTTAGATTCTGAGTCATAGAGACCAGCCGACAGTGCAGTCATAGATTGGCAGTCAAATATTCTGCATTTTAATTCAATATTCAGCTACCAGGACTGGTACTGGACGACAGCAAGACTGGCCATCATTCACCAGGCAAAACCAAGGAGCTATTTCCCTTTAAGGCTAACTAACCTTTCCTACGGAACATATACAGCCCGATTTTGAGCTACCCACCGGCAGATCTTTCTTCAGTTCCCAGCAATGCTCTGCTGTTTCTCTCCATGCAGAATTGTTTCTGTCCATTCTATTCTGTAGTTTTAAACTGGCATTTTCATTAAAATTCTTTTAATGTGGTTTACTATTTCACGCCATGGGTTTTCAACAGCAGACATTTGTGATATTTGTCTAATTGGTACAGATATTTCTGGTAATCTAAAATGCTCTCATTTCTATTTTTTAGCAAATATCTAAAACCGGTTTCTTTTCTGATAAACATGGAGGAATCTCAGAACTACAAATGAGGCAGGGATAGAGACAATTACCCAGAGGCAGCGGGGATCTCAGGTGACCACAGTTATAGAGCAAACTGTTAAATAGCCAAAGTTTCAGTATTTCATTGACATGATTGCAGTAGGTCTGCACAAAACTCTGATGGTATCCTGCCAGAGGTTAGAATCTTTCACTGAAAACTTACTTTCTTCATGTTAGCACCCAGTTTAGGATAAGGTGGTTTGTTCACCCGACTCCAGTCCACTGGAATCTTGATTTTTTCATAGAGCTGTAGAATCACCAAGGCATCCTCCAGGTCACTGCAACAAAACGGTTTGTAGAGAATTAAATCATTTCCACAGTAACATGATTTATCGCTGAGAGTGTTGTACTAGTAAAATGGCTTATGAATCTTCTATAAAAAAATATGAATTGAACATTGAAACTGCGCTCAGAACAGCTCAGGGTGGGGATGCAGTTATAGATATGGGTCCAGTCAGAGTCCGTGGCTGTATATTCAGACCCAGAGTCCGTGACTGTATATTCAGACCCAGAGTCCGTGACTGTATATTCAGACCCAGAGTCCGTGACTGTATATTCAGACCCAGAGTCCGTGGCTGTATATTCAGACCCAGAGTCCACGACTGTATATTCAGACCCAGAGTCCGTGGCTGTATATTCAGACCCAGAGTCCGTGGCTGTATATTCAGACCGAGTCCGTGACTGTATATTCAGACCCAGAGTCCGTGACTGTATATTCAGACCCAGAGTCCGTGACTGTATATTCAGACCCAGAGTCTGCGACTGTATATTCAGACCCAGAGTCTGCGACTGTATATTCAGACCCAGAGTCCATGGGGGAGAAATTTGGTGGGCTGCGCCACCAGTTAGCACCTAAAGAGGGCACTCAGTGGCTTTAGCGCCACTGGCCACGCCTCCCGCGATATTTAGCTGGGGCGCTAATGGCGGCGTTAGCCTGTTGCGCTGCGCCGCCACCGATGACGTCATCGGTGTGCGCAGCGACCCGCTACCGCCGCGATATTTGGCAGCGACCGCCTCTGTAGCGCCGCTTGCTAATCGCGCCCGGTTCACGGGGCCTACCTGTGGCGGCAGTGGCGCAAATTAAGGTGGAGGTGTGGGGCGGCCGTTTTTTTCAGTGGCCGCCTGCCAGCACCTCCGTCCCCAGCCTCCTGTTCTCCCCTCGCGGCATTGCCGGCTGTTTTCTGAGAGCCCGGCACTTCTCCTCGGTGCCGGGCTCTTTTGCCGACACTCGCGATTGCTCATCGCGCTGGTGCAGGCCCCTCCCCCTTAAGAATGGGAGGAAGGCCTGCAGTACCGCAGCACGCCGTGCCGCAGCGTGTGGCACTGTGGCACGTTGCGCTGCGATATTCAGTTTCAGTGCCCTAAGAGGGATGCGGAGCGCCTCGAGCCTCGCCCCGTGTCCCTCTTGGGGCGCTCAAGCTGAATTTCCGCCGATCGCTGCTGCTCCGATTGCAGCGCAAAATCTGGCGCCCAGGCGAGCTTGGCGCCCCGTTTGTGGCTCAACCCAATTTCTCCCCCATGTGACTGTATATTCAGACCCAGAGTCTTGTGCGTGTTTTAAAATAGGAAACAGTTGACATTCACAGCAGGTTGACTGGCATTAGAAAGGGGGAAAGGCGCATTAACCTGAAGTCGGAGCTTTGGTAGTTGGGACCACAGAGGCACCAGTCCACAGCACAAATTTTTTCCCACAATTCAAAACTGGTGCAAATGAAATGCCAATAATTAAAAGGATTAAAAAAAGTGAATTTGAAAGTAAAGAAAAACTTGCAACTCTCAAAATACACTAATGGCATCCTGCCATCTACAAACGTAGAAATAACTGCTGGCTGTATTGGTGGATTGACACTAACTTGTTTGTATGACCCATTCCTCAATCCAAATTTTAATGATCTAAACTTGCTACATTTTAAATGGATTTAGCAGACCGGGGACTGTCATAGGAACAGCTAATTGCACTAATTGCACCAGTATTAATTTCTAGGTTACAGTGTTTTTGGATGAATTGTTTGGCGTCTACCTTTGGAAAGCAGGCATTCAGTGCAGCACGTTTTATAACTGGCTGTGTGTGATTTAGCATACTCCCTGAAATCTGATTGATACCCTGACTGCAAATGTAAAACAATTGTAATAGGGAAGAATTTGATTCAAACAGCACACTGGCACCATCTAATGATAGCAATGAAATACTGCAGAATTACAGTACCATAACACAAAGCATGCACTTATTAATTCATTTATGCTTCCAGCTCAACTGTAAACAGTATGGTCATGTCAATATTTCTTGATTTATTAATGCTTCAGGAAGTTTCCAACAGTATTAATGTTAGATGCAATTTACTTAATGTGCTGTTATTGGACAGAGATTAATCCATTTCAATAAACCTGCCTAAAAGTAGCATAAGGAGCCAGTGGAGTGAGCCACACAGCATTCATACCTGAAAAACACACTATTGTTCAGTCTACATCTGACCTCTAGGTGTCAGCTGTGGCTCAGTGGTAGCACTCTTGCCTCTGAGTCAGAAGGTTGTGGGTTTAAGTCCCACTCCAGAGACTTGTAGCACATAAAGCTAGGCTGGCACTCCCGTGCAGTGTTGAGGGAGTACTGCACTGTCAGAGATGCTGTCTTTTGGATGAGACGTTAAACCAAGGCCCCGTCTGCTCTCTCAGGTGGGCGTAAAGATTCCATGGCACTATTTTGAAGAAGAGCAGGGGAGTTATCTCTGGTGTCCTGGCCAATATTTATGGGAGCTTGCTGTGTGCAAATTGGCTAACGCATTTCCTACATTATAACAGTGGCTACACTTTAAAAGTACTTCATTGGCTGTAAAGCGCTTTGGGTCGTCCTGAGGTCATACTGTAATAGTTTATAATGAAGACTGCTTTGGAGCTCTCGCCATGGAGGGAGCTGCAATTGGTTGCACAGTGACACTTGCAAAGTATTTAAGTGTAGATAGCGTATTCACGTGTGATCGAGCTATACTGCCACAACATTCACTTACTGTGATTGATGCTTGGTTAGTGTTGTGTGAGGTGGGCAGTGCAGAATGGAGCAGTACAATCTGTGCATAACCCTGGAGTTATTCTTCAGAATTTCAAGTTTCCCTCACCTATACAAATGGTTCACACGAGGAGTCACACCAAGTGAGTTCATCCAGTTTCTGAATGTCCTTTCCTCTCTTGTTTCACCTACAAGTTTAAAACAATTGTTAATTTGCCTGAATGATGCACAAAGTTATCAAAACAGGTAGGAAGTACAATTAATTACTGAATCACACAAATACAGCAGCTACAATCATAATGTCAGAACATGGATTAAAGATAGGCGATGGATAAGGGAGTGGCTATGGACATTGTTTAGATGAACAGGCATTTGATAAGGGAGTGGCTATGGACATTGTTTAGATGAACAGGCATTTGATAAGGGAGTGGCTATGGACATTGTTTAGATGAACAGGCATTTGATAAGGGAGTGGCTATGGACATTGTTTAGATGAACAGGCATTTGATAAGGGAGTGGCTATGGACATTGTTTAGATGAACAGGCATTTGATAAGTCCATACAAGAGATTATTAGCAAAGATTAAAGCGCACAGAATTGGAGGTAACATTGTGGCATGGGTTGGGAATTAGTTGGGAGATAGGAGACAGAGAGTAAGGGTTCCGCTCTGATTGGCAGGATGTGACAAGTGGTGTTCCCTAGGGATCGCTACCAGGGCCTCAGCTTTTCACCATATATATTAATGACTTGGATGAAGGAATGGAGAGTTGTAATTCAAATTTGCAGATGGCACTAAGTTAGAAGACAAGTTGTATTGATGGGAGCAGGAATTTACAAAGGGACATAGACAGACTGAGTGGGCAAAACTAGGGCAGCTGGAGTCAGGTCACCTCCTAACTTTCTCAGCGCGAGTGAAAAAAGCCCTAAATAATCAAATCTGTCTTTATAACTGTAACCCCCATCTCTGGTAACACTCTAGTGAATCCAGGCTGCATCTTTCCCACAGCTTTTATATTCTTCCTATAATCGGGTGCCCGAAACTGTGCACAATACTCCACTGGCAACCCAGATAGCCTAATTTTTGTTGGCAAATTTACATTAATTTAATAATACTGTTTCTACATTTCCACCAACAGCCTGGCCTCTTGGCTGTTGAGTTAGCACAATAGTAAATTCACCACTCGCCATACTTCCAGTGGCAAGTCTCGCTCGAAGGGAACATAGGAACAGGAGTAGGCCATTTAGCCCCTCGAGCCTGTTCCGCCATTCAATGAGATCATGGCTGAATTGTGACCTAACTCCATATACCCGTCTTTGCCCCTTATCCCTTAAGAACTTTGGTTAACAAAAATCTATCAATCTCCGATTTAAAATTAACAATTGATCTAGCATCAACTGCCATTTACGGAAAAGAGTTCCAAACTTCTACCATCCTTTGTGTGTAGAAGTTTTTCCTAATTTCACTCCTGAAAGGTCTGGCTCTAATTTTTAGGCTATGCCTCCTAGTCCTAGAATCCCCAACCAGAGGAAATAGTTTCTCTCTATCTACCCTATCAGTTCCCCTTAATATCCTGAAAACTTCAATCAGATCGCCCCTTAACCTTCTAAATTCCAGAGAATACAACCCTAGTTTGTGTAATCTCTCCTCGTAATTTAACCCTTGGAGTCCTGGTAAATCTATGCTGCACTCCCATCAAGGTCAATATATCCTTCCTCAGGTGTGGTGCCCAGAACTGCTCACAGTACTCCAGGTGTGGCCTAACCAGGGCTTTGTATAGCTGCAGCATAACTTCTACCCCCTTGTATTCTAGTCCTCTAGATATAAAGACAAGCATCCCATTTGCCTTTTTGATTATTTTCTGTACCTGACCATGACATTTTAATGATCTATGTACATGGACCCCAAAGTCTCTTTGGACCTCCACTAGCTTTTCACCATTTAGAAAGTACCCTGTACTATCCTTTTTTGGTCCAAAGTGGATGACCTCACATTTGCCTGCATTAAAACTGATTTGCCATAGTTTTGCCCATTCGCTTAATCTATTAATATCTCTTTATAATTGTTATGCTTCCATCTACACGGCTTACAATGCCACTTATCTTTGTCATTGGCAAACTTGGATATGTGGCTCTCTATCCCATCATCCAAGTCGTTAATAAATACAGGAGCACAGGTCTGCGACCGGAATACAGCATGTAGCGCCGATTCTACGACCTGTGAACCCTTTAACTTAGGTTCACTGCTGGGAACGCAGAATCGGTAAGTTTGTCCTACAACAAGCGGCTAACTAGTAGCAGTGGAGGAGCAGGCAGCTATCCATGGGATCTCAGACTGAACTAATCATACCATTCGCAGGCAGAGGGATTTTACACGGTCAGAAGCATTTTAATTTTCTCAGAAGCTTACCCTCCAGGAGACTCCAGTCTATGTCCTGGTTCTCGGGCTTCTGAAGGGCTGGATATTTGTTGAACAGATTCGCAACAAATGCCAAGTTTAGCTTGGGGTTTCCTCGGACGACATCTGTTGCTGTGACAAACTGTCTGCAGCCAAGCCTCTCGGCCTGCTGAAGCATAGACTCTGCTCGTTTCAGGTCATCATTTTCCTGTACAAGTGATTAAAGTATTTGTGGTTTACCATCCAACTTGGTTAAAAAAAAAGCCAGGCCAAAATCCTTTAAACATATTGGGCTGGATTTTGCTACGGGGGCGGGTTGGGGTCGTGTTCCCCACATTTCATGTTTCCCACACGAATCCTGAACGATGTGGGAAATTGATGCAATTTTGATTTTATAGCCCAATTGATTCCCCACGTGTGGGAACCCCTAGCCAGTGAGCTTTTCAGGTGGGAAGCTCGCCTCCGATAACATCATCACTGCTGCTTCATTTAAGGGCTTCCACAAGCCTTGCTCACTTCAGCAGACTGCCAAGCTTCTGGCCCTGGCAGCTGCTGCTACCATCATCAATCATGGCGACACATCGGAGTAAGGCATCCCCCAGATTTGACGAGGCAGCCCTCCAGGCATTGGTGGAGGGAGCGACAGAGAGCAGGGAGGTGCTCTTCCCCTCCTCGGGGAGGAAGAAGCCACCCCAGCAAACCAAGGCTGTGTGGCTGAGGGTGGCAGAGCAGGTGAACGCCAGCTCGAATACCAGCAGAACATGGATCCAGTGTCGGAAACGCTTCCATGACCTTCTGCGCACTGGAAAAGTGAGTATGATGTTCCCATCACTCTTAATCTGATCCCCATTGCCTTTCCTCACCAGCTCTCAGCTTTACCAATCTCTTCCTCCACATCCCACTTGACACTGACATCCATGCACCCTTTCCCACTCCCTCTCTCTCTATGGTCACATTCACCTAACTAATGGACTATGCAGCCCTCACACTCCCTATCACTGTCATGCTATGAAAACAACTTACATCACATAGGGAGGGCCCTTGGTCTTGCCATCTCACTCCATCTTTCTCTCCTTCTAAGCATCTATGCCATCGATTCTCTACACTCACTCCTTCATTCTCGCTCAAACTCCACTTGTCTCCCCCATTGCAGGAAAAGAGAGCTCACAACCGAAAAGAGCGAGCCAGGACAGGGGGAGGGGCAGCCTCCTTAGCCCAGCTGACCCCATGGGAGGAGGCGATCCTGGAGATCGTCGGCATCCAGGACGACACACAAGTGGGGGATGGAGAGACCGGTGCAGCAGAACAAGCTGGTGACAGAAGAGCTTTCCAACTCTCTCAATTGCATTGCATGACTCGTTGATAATGACTTGGAAGCTCTAGCAGATGGACCTCTGATCATCTGCAATAAGCACTGTGCAGGTAACCCTGGCCTCTCATCTCTGACACTTTCCTTTACTCCCCCACAGGACCATCGCAAGCTCCCGTCTCCAGGACGCAGGAGGAGGTTCAGCCTCAGCATCCAGACTCCTCAGAGGAAGCTGCAACCTCTGAGGGCGCAGCGTCAGCAGAAGGCAACGCACCCAGCACCAGCGCAGACACTCACACCTCGGTGGGACCTTCGGGACATAGAGTAGTGTTGTCACCTGGTGTGTCACAGCTCACAAGTGAGCCTCAGCAGATGGTGGAGACAGGGACAGCAGTGGAGAGTCCTAGTCGGAGGGCGCAGCACTCTCCCAGCTCGGCTCAGCTGCATGTCAACCCTCTGCCTCTGGGTCCATCCACAGTATCAGCGGTGATGGCACTCCAGGAAAATATGCAGGAGTCTCTGGCAGGTTTTGTCTCCAGGGTTGCTGCGAGTGTGGAGCGAATGGAGGAGTCCGTCGCTAACATGAGCAGAGCCTTTGTGGAGTCATTGGCGCATCAACGCATTACCACGGAAAGGATGGCAACCTCCGTGGAAAGGCTGGCTACGGCCATGGAGGAGATAAGTCGCGCGAGTGTTGAAAACATGGTGAGTGTTCAGACTAGACTGACATCTCTGGAGGAGTGATGGGCAGCTATTGAACAGAGAAACCAGACCTTCATGGCAGTCCCTCTGAGAAGGACTGCCAGTCCCGACACGGGTCCCCATGGCTCCCCTGATGTGCAGCAAGGTGCTCTCTCGCCACTTGCAAGCGCTGAGGGGGACCTGATCCATGAGAGGGATGATGGTGGCAGAGAACAAGGAGGTGGGGGCTCCTCTCCAAGCGCTCAAACTTCCATGCCACTGACAAGTCCTCGGTCAGAGCCCCACCTGAGTCAGCACCCAAGTGAGATCGGCGTCTCAACCCCTGCACAGCCGCAGGAGCAGCAGACTGTTGCGCAGCCCTTACAGGCTCGCAACCCCAGAGGATGCCCGCCAAAGGTGTCCAGACAGGAGCAGCAAGGAAGTGAGCAAGGGGCCTCCACATCTGCTGATGCCACTGGGGAACCACTACGTAGGAGCACGCGTAAGAGAAAGAAACTGCACAAATAGTCACAAGGGTAGTCACTTGGGTGGAATTTAATGTGTTATGGTTGAAAGCCATCAGAATAATGTTAATAAATCATCTGTTGGCTACTGCTGTAGTTGTGGCGTGTGTCATTTCGCGAATGGGACTTTCACTTTGAGGTCAGTATGGTGGTCACATCGCTAGAAGTCAGCTGGTTCCTGGCTATTGTCAGTGCTCAGGTAAAAGGATGCGAGGCAATAGTCCCTCATGGGCGAGGCTCAGCAAATCTGCCCAATATGAGCGCGTTCCTTGCATGCCGGCCACCAATGTTCTTGCGCACTGCTGCCGCTGGTTGATGAGCCTCTGCAAGATATTCGTCTTCGCTCTCCTCCTCCCCCTCCTCCTCCTCCTCTGAGGAGGATATGTCAGGAGCCACTTGGTCCTCGGCCATCTGCAAGCCACGACGCTGTGCCATGTTGTGAAGCACACAGCAAACCACGACGATTCTGGAGACCCTGGCTGCTGAGTATTGCAGGGCTCCACCTGATCTATCCAGGCATCTGAAGCGCATCTTCAGCAGACCAATGGTCTGCTCGATCATGGCTCTGGTGGAAAGGTGGCTGGAGTTGTAGTTCTCCTCAGCTGCGTTGGATGGGCTCCTCAGCGGCGTCAATAGCCACGTCCTCAAGGGATAGCCCTTGTCTCCAAGTAGCCATCCGTTAAGTTGGTGTGGCGGACTGAATAGCGGAGGCACAGTAGACTGGCGCAGTATGAAGGAGTCATGGCAACTGCCAGGGTACTTGGCACAAACATGCAAAATTTCCTTCTTGTGGTCACACACCAGCTGAACGTTGAGGGAGTGGAAGCCCTTGCGGTTGACAAAAATACCAGGATTGCGATGGGGAGCCTTAAGGGCCACATGTGTGCAATCAACGATGCCCTGCACCCTTGGAAAGCCTGCAAGATTAGCAAATCCAACCGCTCTCGCCATGACACTTGCTCGATCCTTGGTGAAATGGATGTGATTGTGCGCGATGGCAAAGAGGGCATCGGTTACCCGCTTGATGCAGGTGTGTGCGGCCGCCTGGGAGATGCTGCTGATGTCTGCTGCTGATCCCTGAAATGAGCCTGAGGCAAAAAAGTTGAGTGCGTTGGTGACTTTGACGGCCACTGATAAGGGGTGTCCAGCTGCTCCTCTGGGCTCCAGGTCTTGCTGCAGCATTGCGCAGATGTCAGCCACTATCTCTCGCGAAAGTCAGAGCCGCCTTTGGCACTGCTGCTCAGACATGTTGAGGTAGCTGACCCTGCGTCTGTAGACCCTGTTTGGGGGGTATCTCCTGCGCCGACGGCCTTCCATGCGCTGGCCCCTTCTGGCCTGTGCATCCTCAGGTGGGGCAGCAGCAGCTTGGCGCAACTGTTGTTGCTGCTGCTGTTGGGCGGCCTCATGTAATATCCAGAAGGGCAGGACAAAAATGGCTCCCATGCTTCTGGTAGATGCCTCAGTTGAGGAAGCGCTCAGTGAAGGTGGCGAGAGGGGTTTCCCAGGAGGTCACACTGGAGATGGTTGTCAGGCTGCAAACTTCCAGAGCTGTGGGTATGCCTTCTGAAAGATCCCCCAGACCTGAGAGAGCAAAGTTATGCCACCTGCAATTAAAGCCTGTTCAAATCTGCCATTTAATGGTTGAGCTGCAGCTGCTACTCCGCAAGCCAGTTGTGCTCCCGCCAGGTTTCAGATGTGTGTTTCCCACCAGGCGTGTTTCACGTGGGAAAACGAGTAAACTTGCAAGTGGTTAGGAAAATGGGATTATAGAGCCAATTGAAGGCTTGTTAAGGGCCTATCCCGCCTCCTGGAGGCGGGACGGAGTCGGGACCAGCAGACACGAATTTAGGAAAATTGCGTGGAGGCGGGATGGAGGCGGGTTTGGGCCCGCACGCCAGTTTTGCGATTTTTATCCCCCACACGCCTCCAATCCCGCCTCCCCGGCCCTAGCAAAATCCAGCCCATTGTCTCGTACACTCAAAATAACCCGAATCTATGTCATTTCGCCCCGCCCCCATTAACTGTCCTGAATTATAAAGCATGGTGGTGCTACTTTAAACACAGCGGAGTTGAATTTCTGTGAGGATTCTCCTGATTGTCCGCCATCACTTTGTCATTTCTGTGAGGTTTCCACAGATCTTCCACAAAAGGTCAGGAGAACAGTTCACCCCCACATCCAACCGCGGAAATTCAACTCCCATCTGTGCTATTTTGATGCAGCTGTTAATACATTAAATGTTAAAAAATAAAAATAAGAACTTCTAATCAAACCTGTTAACCAGTGTGTTACGCAGAAGAATTAACCTGTTAACTACTGTGTTACGAGAAATTAACCCGTTAACTAACACGTTGCACAGGGAAATTAAACCCATTAACCAATGTGTTACACAGGGGAAGTTAAACCCATTAGCCAGTGTGTTGCATAAGGGAAGTTAAACTCGTTAATCAATGCATCACATGGAGCAATTAAATTCCCATTAATCATTAAGAAATTAACCCATTAACTAATGCATTGCACAGGAATTAAACGCATTAACCAGTGTGTTACACAGAGGAAGTGAAACCTGTTATTCAGTGTGTTACACAGAGGAATTAAATTCCTGTTAACCTTTAAGTGTTCCTCTTTTAATTGGTCGGAACCAATCCTTGATCAAACTAAATGTTATTTTTCACTGTTTGAGAAGTGTAACATGAAAAGATGCATTGTACAAACAGGAAAACTGCAAGTTTTAGTACTTACATTAATACCAGACATATCAACCGGAATCAGAGCTTGTCCCTCTTCATCGCCTTTTGGTGCGATTTGATTGAGAAGGTGGAAGTAAGCTTTTGAATCCTGTGGAATTAGTGGGAAGACATAGAAACTGGCACATTCATCACAAAAGACAGGTACAGCACACTGAAAGGATGCTGCTATAATTACATACTTCTCACTGATTCTGAAAGGAAGACTAAATCCTGCACGCAAGATATAAGATAAATGGGAATAACCAAAAGCTAATTCAGTTGATCAAATACATTATCTCTAGACACATTAAACCCACCTTAAATCCAATACTGTACATTAAAAAAGTTTGAACAGATACCTTCATCAGGTTACAGAAGTCAGTCAGCTTTTGGGTTCACCCACATGACAACAGTCCAGAAAGACGAGACATCCAAGGGGCAGCATTAAGAGTTCAAACAAACAAAGAGTAGAGGAAAGTAAAAACTGGAGAGGATTTAGCATTCAAGGGAGACACGGAGGATAAAACATTCATAGGACCATTACTGCTAGCTGCAACACAACAGTAAAGACACGGTGAATATGCTTCCAGTCATGTTGCAATTGCCTCCTCTAATAGATGATATTTGGAAATGCACAGAAGTTGTACTTTAATGAAGCTTCACAGGGTATGGTGGTGTAGTGATTATGTTACTGGACTAATAATCCAGAGAACATGAGTTCACTCCCACCATTTGGCAGTTTGGGAATTTGAAATCAGTTTTAAAAATCTGGAAATCAAAAGTTGGTATCAGTAAAAGTGACCATGAAGCTGTCCGATTGTTATAAAAACCCAACTGGTTCACGAATCCTTTAGGGAATGAAACCTGCCATTCTTACCCAGTCTGGCCTATATGTGACTCCAGTCTCACCCTAATGTGGTTGACTCTTAACTGCCCTGTGAAGTGGTCTAGCTAACCACTCTGTTGTATCAAACTGCTATCAGTGGTTCAAGAAGGCAGCCCAACACCACCTTCTCAGGGCAACTAGGGATGGGCAATAAATGCTGGCCTTGCCAGCGACACCCATATCTTGAGAATGAATAGGAAAAAAAGCTTTAACTTTGTTTCATTTATGGCAATAAAAGTCTTTAACAGTCCTTCTTTTCTTTGTAAGACTCTCCTTTTATATTATTTTCATTTTTCTCCCAGCACCTGTTTTAATTGTATGTGTAAAAAAAATCAATGGATTGGTCTAGGATAAGCTTGTCTTGGTTGTAGCAGTCTCCCCTCTTAAGTTGTGAATGGCTCGGAGTTCAAACCCCACTCTGGGCCTCAGCAGGTACTACCAGGCTGACATTTCAGAATTGAGGGAACGCTGCACCGTAGGAGGTGCTGTCTTTCAGAAGAGGCATTAAACAGAGTTCAGGTGGTTGCAAGAGATCCCATGGCACCATTTGAAGAGCAGCAGGGAGGTCTCCCGGTAGTCTGGCCAACAGTCCTCACTCAACCAAAACCACCAAAAACAGATTAACTGGCCATTTATCTTGGTGGCTGTTTGTGGGATCTTGCTGTGCACAAGATGGCTGCATTTTCCCATGAAACTAATTCATTTTCTGAGAAGAGCTTTGGGACACCCCACAGACATTAAAGTCACTGCATGAATGCAAGACCTTTCCTCTTTTTTTCATATACGTGTTATCAATTAAACAATGGGGGGGAAATTCAGTGGGGCCGCAAATGGGGCGCCAAGCTCGCCTGGGCGCCGGAATTAGCGCAGCGATCGGAGCAGTTGCGACCGCCGGAAATTCAGCTTGAACGCCCCAAGAGGGACACGGGGCGAGGCTCGAGGCGCTCCGCATCCCTCTTAGGGCGCTGAAACTGAATATCGCAGTGCAACGTGCCGCAGCGCCACACGCTGCGGCACGGCGCGCTGTGGTACTGCAGGCCTTCCTCCCATTCTTAAGGGGGTGGGGCCTGCACCAGCACGATTGGAGATCACGAGCGTCGGCAAAAGAGCCCGGCACCGATGAGAAGTGCCGGGCTCTCGGAAAACAGTCGGCACTGCCGCGGGGGGAGATCAGGAGGCCGGGGACGGAGGTGCTGGCAGGCGGTCGCCGAAAAAAACGGCCACCCTGCACCTCCACCTTAATTTGCGCCACTGCCGCCACAGGAAGGCCCCGTGAACCGGGCGCGATTTGCAAACGGCGCTACAGAGGCGGGCGCTACCGAATATCGAGATCGGGGTGGTAGCGGGGCGCTGTGCACACCAATGACGTCATCGGTGGTGGCGCAGCGCAACAGGCTAACGCCGCCATTAGCGCCCCAGCTAAATATCGCGGGAGGCGTGGCCAGTGGCGCTAAAGCCACTGAGTGCCCTCTTTAGGCGCTAACTGGTGGCGCAGCCCACCGAATTTCTAGGCCAATAAGAATAAATATTACTGATTGAGTGAATAAAACTCAACATATAAATGGTAAATTTCTCTTTTTCTTTGGATATTTCTATCAAGGGGTAGATCTAACCATGGAGAACTAGAGACTCATTAGACCCACTGTGCCAAGGACTGGGATACCCAGGCTTGAGTCCCAGTTTCTGGTGCCCCTTTGGATGTTGAGCTCCAGTGTAAACCAGAATGTTAGGAACTGCACTGGGCAGAGGAGAAGGACCTTACCTAGTCCCCTGGTATCTGAACCAGGAATGGTATAACACCACCAGCCAGACTGACTAGTCCCCTGGTCAAAGATGCCAAGGGTGTCGGAGACCCAGATGTTACATGTTCCTGAAAATATTCTCCCTATTTTGATAATACATTCAAATTCTGCTTTGTTGTTGTTGCTGTATGTAATAAACCATTGAATTTGTGTCCAGCATGCAGGCAAGTGCAGATGTTTTGCTACCTATCAAAACAGGTGTATGCAACAGTACAAGAAAAACCAAGGCTGAGTAAATGCCATTCAGCCCATGAAAGCTCAATGCTCTGGTAGCAATTCTCCCACCTTAGCATCCAACTGCTTTTTGTACATCCATTACCCTGTGCTAGCAGTTTATTCCAAACATTCATTTAATGAAGAAGTTATTCTTAATATCTGTTTTAAAAGGACTTTTCACTAATTAAAATTTCTGTCTGTGCATGTACAACGGTCACGAGTAAATTTTACGATGTTACCACTCATGGAGCAGAGCTTCGCTCAACTCGGGGGCCTGATTGGATAATCGGGCGTGGAGGCCAACTCGTAATTTACCCGATGATTAAAATTGAGAAGGATTTGGAGGGCTGTGAATCAGGGGTGCTCATCTCCATGCCCAATTAAGTGATCGCTCTCCTGTTGAACAAGGCTCCACACCAGGAGCTCTAACACATAGCATTTACCCCATGGTGCTACATTCAGGCAATCATTTTAATATTAGCACTAGGTTGGTCAATTGCACATACACCTTGAACAATTTCATACAACATTTAGGGGGAACAATTTAGGGAACTGCAGGCAGTAGGATTTACAGTGATCGAACTTACTTGAGTTTCTTCTATTGATGACAAATTTTTTTAAACATAGGAAAGACGTTACTTTTACAGACATTGGGCAGGATTTTCATTGGGCCGTGGAGGCGGGATTGGAGGCGTGCAGGGGGTTAAAATCCTGAAATCGGGGGGCACGAACCCATCCCGCCCCCAACCCGCCTCCATGCCAGTTTCAAAGGAGGCGGGTACCCGACCCGCACAGGGACCCGCCTCCCCGAGGCAGGAAGGGGATTAGTGCCAATTAACTACCTGTTAACAGGTAGTTAACAGGCAGTTTTTAGTCTAATCCCTATTTTCATTCTTGAAGTGTGGGATTCCCGACAGCTCCAAACCACGCCAAATTAGTGAGGCGGGCCGTCGGGCTGAAGGGCTTGGAGGGGGTCGAGATGTCCGGTGTTCAGGTGAGTGATGGGTGCATGAGTGAAGAGGTAAGTGTGTTTGGTGTGTGTAAAGTGTTTAAAGAAGTTCAACTTACCTTTACAGCCTTCCTTCCTTCAGGCCTCGGGAGACCCTCATCTCACCGGCACAGAAAGCAAAATGGCCGCGATCTGTCAAAAATTGCAGCATTCAGCTTTCTGTTCCGGAGAGATCTCTAAATCATCCTGAGAGGAAGGAATTAACTTAGAGTACAGATTGTTAGTATTTGACAGCTTCAAACAGCTGTCAAACACTGATATTTCATCTGTCAAAAGGTCTTGACAGATGAAATATCAATCTGTGACATCACCTGTTGCCGGGTGGCCCTTAATTGGTCTGCTGAGCCCGCTGGGCGGGCTCAACAAGGTCAATCAAGCCAAAATCGCGTGGGTTGGCTACAACTCGATGGAGGCGGGACAAAACCCCGAAAGTTGTAGTCCTGCCTCCTACCCGCCTCCTCAATGAAAATCCAGCCCATTGACTACTTCAGAAAAGTCCCCTCATGAATTGGCACTGATGCAGTGCTCCGATTCACCAATGTAGTGCACCACAGAATGGGAGGCGGCGGCGGCGGGGGGGTGGGGGGGGTGGTAACCCCTCTTCCATAAGCCCTCCTTTCCCATAGGAATACAGACCTCAGCTGAGCCATTTCAGGAGGTTGTGACAGGTCATCTTGAGTGGAGAATGTTAAATGCCACATGTAAACCAACATCACAAACAGATTATCTGGTCATCCCTCTCATTGATGTTTGTGGGACTTTGCTATGTGCAAACTGACTATCATGTTTGCCTACATTACAAAGTGGCTGTAGATTGGCTGTAGATGCTTTGGAACGTCTTGAGAATGTGAAAGCTGCTTTTCCAAAGGATTTAGGAGAAAATAATTTATAAAAGCAGGGAGCAATTGAACAATTTCTTTTAAGAAGTGCTAAATTACCATTACAAAGGTTCAGGAGGCAAATTTTCAAATTTCAAAACACTGGCAGCTCTGTTCAGAAGGTCTGGTATAGCATGGGCTAAGTGCAGACTGAAAACTATCCCCCTACTCTTCCCAACAACGTGGCTTAATACTAACGAATGGATAAGCAAAATATTCCTATGGTAATTGTGCTACACCGGCCATCCTGAGGGCCACTATGAGTACGTGTGAATTCCCTACCGAACACCATCATGGGACCACCACCACCACAAGGACTGCAGCAGTTCAAGATGAAGATCCATGATCATCTCCTCAGGGCAACTTGGAATACCAATAAATGCAGCCTTGCCAGCGTCACCCAGAACCCGAGAACAAATTTAAAAAAAGTGTGGGAAGTTCAGGGTTGTGGACTCGTATCCATTAAGAACTGAATGGAGAGTTCGCAAACACTTCCTTACACTAAGAAGGTACTTGAACCGCAGCCTTGTAAAATCATACAAAGCACAATTCCATGAAAGAACACAAGCTGCCACCAGCCTCGATAAAAATTATGTGTGGATCATATTACAGTTAATTTAAAACAGGACAGACCATAAAATCCGTATTCCATCAGCTTCTCTCATCAATTAAAACACTAAAGAAGTTTTCTTCTGAACTCGTCATTTGTACCTTGATATCAGTGCTGAAGTTGTTAACTTTTTGGCAGCCGGCACCTTCCAGATGGTAGTTAGCCCATCGTAGCAGAAGCTCCTCGGGGGATAGTTTCATCAGGTCCTCCAGATTTTCACCCTCTCGGAGCAGGGCAATCAGTGCTGGAAACAAATGCCTCATAAATAACAATGGCTGCTCCCTGCTACTAACAACTTGTTAAGGATGGTCAGCATCCTGTAGTGGTGATTCGATACAGACAAAAAGTGAAAAGGGGGTAACAAATGGCACACTTCCCTAATGAATAATTATTATACTGCACTGACCGCCAGCTCCAAGAGGGGGGAGGGGCAGAAGCTAATTTGCACAGTTACATAAAAAGTACAGCATCTATGATGTATCAGAACATAAAGCTGTAATTGACAACTCTGTTTCTCCCCCAAACTCATCATTGCTGAATGACAACAGTAGCATTGTGGTTATGTTACTGGACTAGTAATCCAAAGACCTGGGTAACTGATCCAGAAACATGAGTTCAAATCTCACCATGGCAGCTGGGGAATTTAGATTCAATTAATTAAATAAATCTGGAATAAAAAAGCTAGTGTGTAACTACTGGATTGTTGTAAAAACCCATCTGGTTCACGAATGTCCTTTAGGGAAGGAAAGCTGCTGTCCTTACCCAGTCTGGCCTATATGTAACTCCAGACCCACAGCAACGTTTTTGACTCTTAACTGCCCTCTGAAATGGTCGAGCAAACCATTCAGTTGTCAACAAGGTGGCTCACCACCACCTTCGAGGACAATTAGGGCAATAAATGCTGGCTTTCCCTGCGACGCCCACATCCCGTGATTGAATGAAAAAAACTACTTTCAAGCAATCACACAACAGTGATCAATTAATAAAAAATGGGGTTGGTGAGCCCCAAAGTAGTCCCAAGTTAATGGAGATACAAAGGTCACTGATTGCCCATTTTACAGGAGGAACTGAATTTGTTAGCCAGTCTTTAATTCTTTCCATCCATTAATGCCATTGGTGATTAACCCTGTGGGGGCTTATCAGAAAATTGCAGGTGCACTGCCCAGAAGTGACATGAATAATTGAAAAACCATTTTACCTATTAAAGTGGCCGACCCACTTGAAGTCGGCCATTGGCAGGCCCCTTTAAAGATGGAGCACCGGCGTAAACAGGGCGGCAAGACATTCTCGGGCCGCTACTGCCCCGTTCACGGCCCAGGTTAAAATCGAACTCTGATTTATTGGTAATGGACATGGCCAAGTCGCCACATCCTCATGGAGCAATGCGCAGGATAAAGATGTTATACAGGTTGAGGTACTTGGCTGAGGGAATGAAGGACACATTCAGCTAGATTTTCCAACCATTGACTATGAGGGAGGAAATTTTAAAAAATGTTTTCATATTCATTCTGGAGATGGGATCACAGACCACAAAATTATAGACCTACTGGTCCACCGTCTGTTGTGGGGAAGTTACTAGAATCTGTCATTAGGGACAGATGGAGGGGGTGCAGCACAGATTCACTAGAATGATACTGGGGCTAAATAGGTTAAATGATGAAGACAGATTGCATAGACTAGGGTTGTATTCCCTTGGATATAGTAAATTAAAGGGTGATCTAATTGAGGTGTTTAAGATGTTTAAAGGATTTGATAGGGTAGACAGAGAAAAACTATTCCCTCTGGTGGGAGTCCAGAGCAAGGGGGCACAACCTTAAAATTAGAGCCAGGCCATTCAGGGGTAAAGTCAGGAAGCACTTCTTCCCACAAAGGGTAGTGGAAATCTGGAACACTCTCCCCCACCCCCCCCCCACCCCGCAAAAGCCAGAGGCTAGATCAATTGAAAAGTTCAAAACTGAGATTGATAGATTTTTGTTAGACAAGGGTATTGGATATGGAACCAAGGCGGGTAAATGGAGTTAAGATACAGATTAGCCATGATCTAACTGAATGGCGGAACAGACTTGAGGGGCTAAATGACCTACTCCTGTTTCTCCAAAAGAGCAATCCTTAGCCTTTATGTCTTGAGCCTTAATCGATCCTGAAACCTAAAATCGCAGGGTGTCTAGACAGCTGCCCATTAAGAGACACGAGCACCTACCTTCATTTCTGCTCAGTTCAATGTCTGCGAACAGGCCAATTTTGATAACCTGCCACAAAAGGCCCAACACCAGATAAGGCTTCCCTTCTTTTAGATCCTCAGCCCCGATATTAACAACGTGGCAACCAATTGCTGAGGCAGAATTCAAAGCCAGATTCAAATTTTCCTGTAAAAATATGGAAGGTTGGACATCTGAATATGTAATATTTAGGACAAAGCAAAGTCATTGGGGCGGATATCAGTGTATTTGGTGACAGTGACAAGCACACCAACTCGGTGTTAAAATGGTGTGTATATTTTCATTAATTCAGGCTATGCAAGTACCTGTATAGTGAAAGGGGTGAGCTTCTTTTTGTTGATTGTCCTCTCATCGATGGTGTCGGGCACCGACAGATTGATCATTTTACTAGATTAAAGTTAAATAGGAATGTACAAAATTAATAATTTCCATGATATAAAGACCCAGTAACCTGCAAACCAAAAAAATATGAAATGAACAAACCCCACAACAGATTACCTTTTTAGAGGCAGCTAAGAACAAGGAACAATTTTTTTTTTAAATCAGACATTGAACAGGATGCAGATTAGCTTTATCTTATTCATTCTTCCCTTTTAGATCCCACTGCATTGTGAAGAATTCTCCAGTTATGACGGCGGACATGTGATTTGCTCCTAGGTCTCTATCAGAATCACTCGGATACGGTTCCCTGTTTCTGGATCTAGGAGTATTGATATCTCTATCTGTCATGTTTATCATTGAAATTCTTTCATTTTTCACGAGGACCTTTAACGTTAATCATCAGAAACCTGGCCAATCCCATTTACCTCTGACAATGCCGGTTTCACATTTAATTAGTATGTTTAACACCCAGCTGCAATAAAAAGGGAAGGTCTGTGATAGGGTGGAAGGCAGGAGAGATTAAGAGACCTTCCCTTTTGTTCTTTCCTCCCCTCCCCCCTTTCCCTGCCCCTACACTTGCTTAAAAGCCTGTTCCATCTCCAGCTTTTTCCAGTTCTGACGAAGGGTCATCGACCTGAAACGTTAACTCTTTCTCTCTCCACAGATGCTACCTGGCCTGCTGAGTATTTCCAGAATTTTCTGTTTTTATTTCAGATTTCCAGCATCTGCAGTATTTTGCTTTTGTATTAATAATATGCAAAGTAAGTGGCAGAAGGAGAGATATGGATCATGAAGCCGTCTATGGTAAGCTGCTTGTAGTTGAAATGTCCCATTGCCATCAGCCCCTGACGCAAATATAAGGCAACAGTTGAAATAAATGGCAGGCCTCCAGTTCCCTAAAGACAGGCGACTCCCTTGAAATGGAGAAGCAGGTCACAGGTAAGAAATATGTACACTCACTGTCATTCATATTCTGTGCTTGAAGTGGCATGAATGAGTTGGCATTCCCTTTATATTTGATTTGGTGCAATGTGGCATGAATGGTAGATTATCTTGGAATTAGAAAATGTTTCTCTGACTTAACTGTGCAGATAAAAGGACTACATCCATGTATTGTCCTTTATCAGAACTATTTGTTAAACCTAAACATTTTGCTTGTTTTATGCCAAACTGGCTTACAATATCAGAGCCAGAAGTAGGGTAGACCTGAGAAAAAACCCTGCTGCTTTGGGAAGCCCACTAAGTTCATTTTATCGACTGTCCAATCCTTTTAGGTGTAGCCAACCCTAAGGTGGGGGAGTGTGGGTCCACAGTCCCATGAGGTATCTGCGTGTCTACATATTCTGAGCATAGGACATCTGTGCCAAGTATTATGGGAAAGTGGCGTTGAGGCCAAGATCAGATCAGCCATGATCTATTGAATGGCGCGGCAGGCTCGAGGGGCCGAAAGGCCTACTCCTGCTCCTATTCCTTATATCCTGATGTTCTTAGCATGGCAGGCATGTCCAACCAATAAGGATGCACTGCGTTGACCCAGTGACATCAACCTAAAATCAAACAAATGTGCCCCCCACGTATCCCACGGATAGCAGGCATAGCAAGGACCCATACAGGTACCCATAGCAACACCTTATATTTGGAGGAAGTGGGTGGAGAAGTTGGTCAATGTAAGAACAAGTTCAGCCAAGTGGAGTAGGGTGGTGGTGGATGGGGACTGATTGGGACTCCATTCAAGGAAGAAGAGGAGGGCCCGCAGGCCATCCTGATGGGGGATGGAGGTGTAGAGGGACTGGACATCCATGGTGAAAAAGAGACGGTTAGGGCCAGGAAACTGGAAACTGTTACAGTGGCGGAGGGCTTGGAGGAGTCACGGATGTAGGCCGGAAGAGACTAAACAAGGAGAGAAAAAAGAGTCGAGATAAGAAGAAATAAGTTTTGTTCTGCAAGAACAGGCTAAAACGATGGGTCTACCAGGGAAGTCCTGTTTGTGGATCTTGGGAAGGAGGTAGAAGCGGGCTGTGCGGGATTATGTGGTTGGCAGTTGAATGACCAGATAATCTGTTTTAGTGCTATTCATTGAGGAACGGATGCTGGCCAGTACACTGGGCGAACACCCAGCTCTTTTTCATGGGATCTTTTACATCCACCTGAGCAAGCAGATGGTTTAACGTTTCATCCAAACAGAACTTTCAACAGTACAGCACTCCCTCAGTGAAGCACTGAAGTGTCAGTTCAAATCCTGGAGTGGGGCTTTCAATTTTCTAATTTTGTGGCATGTGAGGGATTTTTTCACAAACTAAAGATTAATACTCTTTGGAACAACATTACTGGAATTACAGAAGCATATAATATACCTAACTTTCTCTGATGTCACACTTTGAGTGGGTTATTAGACCATGCCCACGTGATGTTTATAATATAAAGGAAGATGGTAGAAAGGAAGATAGTTGTAGTCATTGGAGGCCAATCACCTCAGCCCCAGAAGATCACAAAGGTGTTTCTCAGGGCAGCGTCCTAGGCCCAACTATCTTCAGCTGCTTCATCAATGGCCTTCCCTCCATCATAAGGTCAGAAGTGGGGATGTTCGCTGATGATTGTGGTCTTCAGCTTCATTTGCAATTCTTCAGATAATGAAGCAGTCCTTGCCCGCATGCAGCTAGACCTGGACAACATCCAGTGACATTCGTGCCAAACAAGTGTCAGGCAATGACAATCTCCAACAAGAGAGCGCCTAACCACCTCCCTTTGACATTTAATGACATTACAATCGCCGTGTCCCCCACTCCCCGGGGAGTCACCACTGACTAGAGACTCAACTGGAACAGCCACATAAATACCATGGCTACTAGAGCAGGTCAGAGGCTGGGTATTCTTCCACAAGTGGCTCACCTCCTTGCTCTCTATAGCCACTCTACCACCTACAAGGCACAAGTCAGGAGTGTGATGGAATACTCTCCAATTGCCTGGATGGGTGCAGACCCAACAACACTCAAGAAACTCAACACTATCCAGGACAAAGCAGTCCACTTGATCAGCACCCCATCCACTAGCTTGAACATCTACTCTCTCCACCCTCAGCAGAGGTTCAAGAAGAAGGCTCACCACCACCTTCTCAAGGGAAACTAGGGATGGGCAATGAATTCCGGCCTTGCCAGTGACAGCCATATCCGAAAATGAATAAAAATATATATATGGCAATGTGAACATAGAATTTAAACAGCAAATTGCCATATCTGAATGGTGTAATTAGTGGATAGTAGATAGAAAGGATGCTCAAAGATGTATCCAAGACTCATTTACATTAAACTGAATTTTAAAATAAGGGGAGGTGAAATGGGCTTATATGTGATATGGAGATGATTTTGGAATGTAAAGTGTGGGTAGCACAGAATTGTGATGGAAGTTCAATTACCCCCCCAACTCCCAATCTTAGTCATATTACCTTGGGCAAGTTCCTGGCCTCCACTTGCTGCATTCCCATGAGGAGGAGGTAATATTGGGGCAAGAGTTGCTGCCAGTTTATTGCCTAGTTGGCTGAGGAGCTGCATTGGAAGACACCTGGGAGCGGGTATCACAACTGCACAACCAGTTATGAGGCGGGGGGAGGGGAAGAGGAACACTCTTTAAAAGAACGTGTGAGAGAGATCTGGGAATATATAAGGAGGGATAATTAAAGAGAGAAACAGCCGTTGACAAGCTAGAGGTCCCTGAAGACCAGGTGAAGTTGGATTTCTGCATAAGGAAGGCTGCATTAGATGATACGGGAACATAGGAACGAGTGTAGGCCATTCAGCTCTCGAGCCTGTTCTGCCATTCAATCAGATCATAGCTGATCTGTACCTCAACTCCATTTATCTGCCTTTGCTCCATATTAAAAAAAAAAAATCATTTATGAGATGTGGGCATCGCTGGCAAGGCCAGCATTTATTGTTCATCCCTAATTGCCCTTGAGAAGGTGGTGGTGGGCCGCCTTCTTGAACCGCTGCAGACCGTGTGGTGAAGGTACTCCTACAGTATTGTTAGGTAGGGAGTTCCAGGATTTTGACCCAGCGACGATGAAGGATCAGCAATATACTTCTAAGTCAGGATGGTGAGTGATTTGGAGGGGAACTCGGAGGTGGTGGTGTTTCCATGCGCCTGCTGCCCTTGTCCTTCTAGGTGGTAGAGGTCGCGGGTTTGGGAGGTGCTGCCGAAGAAGCCTTGGCGAGTTGCTGCAGTGCATCTTGTAGATGGTACACACTGCAGCTAATAAACATTCACTCCCTCCACCACCAGTGTACAAGGTGGTGGATGGGGTGCCAATCAAGCTGGCTGCTTTTCCTGGATGGTGTTGAGCTTCTTGAGTGTTGTTGGAGCTGCACTCATCCAGGCAAGTGGAGAGTAATTCCATCACACTCCTTACTTGTATCTCTTTTATCTTTTTTATTAGGCAAGGGTATCTCTTGATACCCTTGCCTAATAAAAATCTATCGATCTCAGTCTTGAAAATTTCAATGACCCAGAATACACAGCCTTTTGGGGAAGAGAATTCCAGCTTTCCACTTCCCTTTGTCCTGGCTCTAATTTTAATGTTATACCCCTTTGTTCTGGTTTCCTCCACCAGAGGAAATAGTTTCCCTGTATCTACTCTATTGAATCCTTTAATCATTTGAAACACCTCAATTCGATCATCCCATAATCTTCTAAACTCAAGGGACTACAAGCCTAGTCTATGGAACCTGTCCTCATAATTTAACCCTTTATGCCCTGGTATCATTTTGGTGATTCTACACTGTACCCTCTACAAGGCCAATATAGCCTTCCTGAGGTTTGGTGACCAAAACTTAGTGCAGTACTCCAGATGGGGTCTGATCCCCAATTCTGCAAGCAATACATCTAACATTCAAATGTCCACTGAGCAGAGTACATGCACAGATTCTTCTCACCCATTCTGAAAATCAGTGGGGAATGTTTTTATTATCTTTTATAAAAGTTTAAACTTCTGTAAAGTGTGGCCATACAATGCAGCAGTGGCACTGCCAGTGATTTGCTGCTACTGACTCTGCTGCCCCCAGTGACTGGGGCAACACAACTGACAAAGTCAGGGATGCTGTCGGTGGCAGTGCTGGAAAGCCGGTTTAGGTAAAAGTGATTTTATTGCAAACAGGCAAATCAGAGCAAGATTGCATCAGTTATATGACAAACGTCTTACATTTCCCACTCCACTTGGTGCAATAAGGGGCAGATAAACTGTTTTAGACCACAGTGACCTTGGCAGGTGTGTGTGAGGAAAAGCTGAGATACTTACCAAAGGATAATGCCATTCCCAACAGCAGCAAAAAGTTCAGTGTCACTGTTGGCATCCATAGGAAGCAGTTGCTGACAGTCTGGATCCCTCTCCAAAGCCTTGTTGATCCAATTAACAAAGGCATATCTTTCTTCCTCTACAAGCAATAAGATGAGACTTGAATGGTAATTTGTCATTTGAAAAAAGGAGAGGAGTGCAGATTACTGGAGGCTTCCAGATCTATCAATATGTTCAGTATTTTCACAAGAGTACCTCTTTTGCTTTCCCCCCCCCTCATCCCCACACATTATATACAGTACAAAGTGCAGTCTACAGTATCTTACAACACAGTAACATACCATAACTGAGGACACAAAATTCTTATTCCCATAATTGAGAGAAACAGACTTTTGAACGCTTATCACAACACACTTGCTAAACAAAAAGGCAGCAACAAAGAGATGTCAGCCAATAACAATGTATTTGCAATTGGGGTCCTTCACACTTCAGCTAATGAGCACTACTTTCATCAACCGACCTGTGGAGTGCGCAATTCTCCTGTTAAATGACTCAATGATGAGTGGGGAAATCCCAATTCACCCACAATGCCCTGCATGTGTGTAAGACACAGTGTGTGGGATACTGGTCACTACAATCTATTTGAATCATCAATTCCTGTTGTGTTTAAGGAAAAAACAGCTTCACCGCTTTAACCTGTTTTCAGAAATTTGCTAATCCTTGCTAGCAAGATCTAGTTGCACAATTTCTTGCAAAATTTACACAAATGGAAGATGTTTCCCAACTGGGAATTGTGCCACTCCTTGAATTACTGGAAAATATACAAGTTATAGAAGCTAATAACATGTACTGATTGTTTGCAATATGAACTGCACAAACTATTATATAAGCCAGTTAGCTGTAAATAAAATTACAGACAACTATACATATGAATAATATATATATTTAAATTAAATCAAAATAAGATGTATTTGAAACCTCACAGGAGTAGATTGCTGTAATGTTCATTTCACACTGAATTCACTTGAATTGGGACTATAAAGTGCGCCGTATGTTATTAATTAATATTCACCTACCAGAAATACATAAGTTTATAAAAATGATAGTGAATCAGGTTTAAAAAGTAATAACTGCAAAAGGTAAAATAATCAGTACGCAGGAGTGAATCTATTAATGTTGAAGTGGGGGTCAGATTATTTAATTTTATATGATTAATATAAGCCCCATTAATGAGACACATCAAAGTAGTAGATTTGCACAGCGCAGAAGATAAATACAGGTGAAGGAGGCCCTTTTGCCCACCTTACCTCATCCATCCAGAAAAAAAATCTACAGCTAAACCCCCCACTCCCTCCCGCACTGAGCTGTTTAAATGAATGGAAGGTTTTCACCTCCACTGCCCTGGTCCAGAAGACCATTCCAAATGTTAATCATTCTAAACATGAAGAAGTTCTTCCTGACACCTGTCCTCAATTATTCTTTTGCCAATTTGAACCTATGTTGCCTTGTTCTAGTATCCAAATACAAAAAAATTAGTCTGAAAATAAATACACATGTGTGCATACATTTCAGATATGAACAGACTCCCCAGAAGGGAGCTGAGGTCTGTGATTCTTTTACGTCATTTGCCACACTGGTCCAGCTTGTGTAATTTTTCCACATTCTCTTCAGACCAAAACCTAGTTCAATATTATGGAAACTATTTAACCTGTGGCACTAAATAGGCTGTTGTTCCTGTGCCCCAGGACCAAAGATCATGATAGTGAGATGTATTTTTCTGAGGCTACATTTAAACTATGCTACTACTACAGATGTAGTACCTGTACACCTGCATTCTGAACCCTTAAAGTAGACTAGGTGTTCATCATAGAATTACATTGAATGTACAGCACAGAAACAGGCCATTTGGCCCAACTGGTCCATGCCTGTGTTTATGCTCCACACGAGCCTCCTCCCACCCTACTTCATCTCACCCCATCAGCATATTCTTCCATTCCTTTCTCCCTATGTGTTTATGTAGCTTCCCCTTAAATGCATCTATCAAAAGCATTCAAATCCACTTTGTAGCACCAAACTAGAGCGTGGTTTAATTCGCACTACATGTGATGAACAAGTCACCCTGGAGTACCTGAGTACGAGTGCTGGGTTCCTTCACTGGATTTTTCAGTTCCAAGAACAGCGCAGATTCCCTCCTTCTTCAAGAGTTGTTTTCTGAACGTTTTAGCAACATCACTGCTCTTTAAACCATAAAAAAGCTGTGAAAATGCAAGAGATGAGTATTTATCCACCGCCATTCCTACATTTCAATGGGGGAGCTAAGAACGATCAACATCAAGGGAATTTTGGAAGTGAGGTTTATAAAAATCAGCAAGATGGGCACAGATGACAAATCTATTTTTGCATCTGAGGAGCTACTATCATGAGGTGTGTAATGAAATCTGTTTGTGTTGCCTGTATTCGTTCTTGCCTGTATTCGTTTTGCACTCATGTATATTACCCTCCCCCACACGGTGTATAGTTTCACTTCCTCTTTCCTGACTAACCTGGAAGGTTCCAGGTCTTGGCTCTGCCCCTGACTTCTCTTACATAAAGATCCCAGGATCTGTATGACTCATTCCTGCGAGCCAGTCAGTGTGTTGAGATGTTAGCTCTGATCTTAGTGATTAAAAGCCAACTTGTTAAAGTCTATAACTTCTAGTTTTGTGGTTATTGAAGGCACATCAAGGTGCCACTGCCAGTGTGGAGCCTTGTGTTTTATCCCAATGAGTGACATTTGTCAAGTGTCCACTAAAAAATATATACAGCAACAAGTAACCAAAAGAGAAGGCAGCAACTGGTTTACTGCAGCTACAAGTTATCACAATGGATTAGGGAGGTCAAGATAGAATCATCAAATGTTCTAGCACAGAAACAGGCCATTTGGCCTACCAAGTCTGTGCCTGTGTTTTTCTCCATAAGCCACCAAGTCTAATCCCACACTTCTGCTTGCTCCCATGCCCTTCAATATTCCTCTTATTCCAGCAGCCATCGAATTCACTTTTAAAAGAATTTGTGCACTCTAATGGAACAGCGGTTTCTGATAGAGAATTATACATTCTAATAAGCCTCTGTGTAAAGAATTATTTTCTAACCGCCGCTTTAGTTCCTTTTGTGATTATTTTTATTTTGTGACCTCTGGTCATCATTATCACCAACCAGTGAAAACAACCTATAGCCTTATCATAACGCCCCATAATCTTGAAGACCTCGATCAGGTCACCCCTTAACCTTCCCAGATCTAATGAAAAAAAGCCCACAAGTCTCTCCTCATAACTGTAACTTCACTCCTCTTTCAGCCATAGCAAACCACGAAGATTCAAACAGTCTGATTTCAGAAAAAAACATTTCCCTGGATAATTCTAGATTAAAATTCAGCTTATTTATCTGAGGATTCTTACTTTTACGAACGTTGCTCTTTACCTTTCTCCCCTAAACAGAAATACATTAAATAAAGAACTTGTATTAATATAGCACCTTTCACGTCATCAGGATGTCCCAAAGCACTTTACAGCCAATGAAGTACATTTGAAGTGCAGTCACTGCTGTAATGTAGGAGACGCAGCAGCCAATTTGCACACAGCAAGCTCCCACAAACAACAATGTGATAATAACCAGATAATGATGTTGATCATCTTAATCCGCAAGAGTCTATCTAAACAACTTTATTTCTCTTACATGATGAAAATTTTGTTTAAAGTTTTTACACTTTGTATTTTATTCCCAGTCTTGATCACTCAAAGGAATGCTGTCTAAATAGTTGTGGAAATCAAACCCTAGAAATGGAAAAATGTATTATCTCAAAGGTACAATAATATTTTAGCAGCAGTACCTTGTTTAAGTACCTGTTACTGACTTGTGTAACAGAATTAACCTGCACTTAAAATGAGTGGGGATTTTTCTAGGGTTACAAACGTGTATCCTATTTGGAAATACATGTGCTCCCTCTTTCAAATCCATAGCAATACTAAATTTAATTGGGGACAGCCATGTTGCAGTTTTCCCAGAATACCATTGCGGCTCAGTGCTTTTGTTCAATGAGTAAACAAGCCTGACACACAAGAATTTCCCAGGTTTGATCCTTGGTCCTGTTCTGAGTTAGCTGCTCAAAGCCTTGAGGTACTCAAATTGGTCTCAGCCCCTCTCGGTTAAGCAGGGGAAAACTGACCAGGGCAGCCATTCCTGATCTTTATCTAGTGACTCCCACGTGCATTGGATGAGAATAGGATCGGGCTCAACTGTGATCTTCCTGTTGAGGAATAGCCTGTCGGTCCAGACTCAAAATGGCCATTTGAGCAAGATTCTGGAGGGCGCCTGGTGGGAGAAACGGGCAGAGAAAGTTGACGAATAAAAAGAAGCAAGTTTTTAAAAATTCATTCACAGGATGTAGGCATCACTGACAAGGTCAGCATTTATTGCCCATGTGGCACTGAACCTCATAAGGCGATACTGGGACAAGTGACCAAAAGCTTGGTCAAAGAGATAGGTTTTAAGCAGCATCTTAGAGGACGGGAGGGAGGTAGAGAGGTAAAAAGGTTTAGGGAGGGAATTCCAGAGCTTAGGGTCTAGGAGGCTGAAGGCACAGCCGCCAATGGTGGAGCGAAGAAGTTCAAGGATGCGCAAGAGGCCAGAATTGGAGGAGCAGAGAGATCTCGGCGGGTTCTAGGGCTGGAGGAGGTTACAGAGATTGGGAGGAGTGAGGCCATGGAGGGATTTGAAAACAAGGATGAGAATTTTTAAAATTGAGGTGTTGCCGGACCAGGAGCCAATGTAGAGCACAGTAGACAATGTAGACCGCGAGCACAGAGGTGATGGGTAAATGGAACTTGGTGCAAGTTACCAAAAGGACAGCAGAGTTCTGGGTGAGCTCAAGTTTCTGGAGGGTGCAAGGTGGGAGGCAGGAGCATTGGAATAGTTGAGTCGCAAGGCAATAAAGGCATGGATGAGGGTTTCAGCAGCTGATGAGCTAAGGCAGGAACAGAGACGGGCGAAGTTATGGAGGCGGTCTTGGTGATGGAGAGGATATGGAGTCGGAAGCTCAGCTCAGGGTCCTATAGGACGCCAAGATTGCAAACGGCCTGGTTCAGCCTCAGACAGTTGCCAGAGAGAGGGATGGGGAGACAATGGCTTTGGTCTTCCTAATATTTAATTGGAGGAAATTTCTTCTCCTCCAGTACTGGTTGTCAGACAAGCAGCTTGACAAATCAGAGAGGTGGTGATGTTGTAACTTGTGTATTTATATGCAAGCCCATTTCTCTGGAATCAAACTCGTTTCAGGTTCTACGACCCTTTTACCTTATCATTACTGTTCTTTCCATATTCCCGGTCACACGTTACTCTCCCACGCTACAGAACATAGACATCTCTTCCTTGGTCAGTAATTCAATTTAAATACAGACAGAAGAACATAAGAAATAGGGGCAGGAATAGGCCATTCGGCCTTTCGTGCTTGCTCCACCATTCAATAAGATCATGGTTGATCTTCTACCTCAACTCAACCTTCCCACCCTATCCCCATACCCCTTGATTCCCTTAGTATCCAAAAATCTATCGATCTCTGCCTTGAATATACTCAACAATGGGGTAGCAAATTCCAAAGATCTACAACCCTTTGAGTGAAGAAATTTCTCCTCATCTCAGCCCTAAATGGCCGACCCCTTATTCTGAGACTGTGACCCCTGATTCTAGACTCCCCAGCCATGGGAAACATCCTCCCTGCATCTACCCTGTCAAACCCCTTAAGAATGTTGTATGTTTCAATGAGATCACCTCTCATTCTTCTGAACTCTAGAGAATATAGGCCTAGACTACTCAGTCTCTCCTCATAGGACAATCTCCCCATCCCAGGAATCAGTCTAGTGAACCTTTGTTGCACTCCCTCTAAAGCAAGTATATCCTTCCTTGGGTAAGGAGACCAAAACTGTACACAATAGTCCAGGTGTGGTCTCACCAAGGCCCTGTATAATTACAGTAAGACTTCCTTACTCTCATACTTCAATCCCGTTGTAATAAAGGCTAATATACCATTTGCTTTCCTAATTGCTTGCTGTATCTGCATGTTAAACTTTCAGTGATTCGTGTACAAGGACACCCAAGTCCCTCTGAACACCAACATTTCCCAGTCTCTCACCTTTTAAAAAATATTCTGCTTTTCTATTTTTCCTACTAAAGTGGATAACTTCACATTTCTCCATTATATTCCATCTATCACATTCTTGTCCACTCACTTAACCTGTCGATATCCCTTTGCAGGCTCTCTGCATCCTCCTCACAGCTTACTTTCCCACCTAGTTTTGCATCGTCAGCAAACTTGGATACATTACACTCAGTCCCCTCATCTAAATCATTGATATAGATTGTAAATAGCGGAGGCCCAAGCATTGATCCGTGCAGTACCCCACTAGTTTCAGCCTGCCAACCAGAAAATGACATGTTTATTCCTACTCTGTTTTCTGTTAACCAATCCTCAATCCATGCTAATATATTACCCCCAATCCCATGAGCCCTAATTTTATGTAATAACCTCTTGTGTGGCACCTTATCGAATGTTTTTTTGAAAATCCAAATACGGTACATCCACTGGTTCCCCCTTATCTACCCTGCTAGTTGCAACCTCAAAAAACAAACAGATTTGTCAAACACGATTTCCCTTTCATAAATCTGCGATGACTCTGCCCAATTATATTATTATTTTCTAAGTGCCCTGTTAACACGTCCCTAATAATAGATTCTAACATTTTCCCTACTTCTGATGTTAGGCTAACTGGCCTATAGTTCCCTGTTTACTCTCTCCCTCCTTTCCTGAATAGCGGGGTTACATTTACTAACTTCCAATCCGCAAAATCCAGGGAAGATCACAACCAATGTATCCACTACCTCTTTCGCCACTTCTTTTAAAACCATTAGGTCCAGGGGATTTTTCGGCTTTTAGTCCCATTAATTTCTCCAGTACTATTCTTTACTAATACTAATTTCTTCAAGTTCCTCATTCTCACTAGACTCTTGGTTCCCCACTATTTCAGAATGTTTATCGTGTCTTCTACCATGAAGACAGATACAATGGCCTAGATTTTCAGTGTGCCATGAGGCGGGCTTTTAGGCGGGCGGGGGGCAAAAATCCCGAATTCGGGGGTCCCGACACCATACCGCCCAAAACCCGCCTCCAAGTAAGTTTCAGAGGAGGCGGGTACCCGTCCCGCACTGGGACCCGCCGACCCGAGGCAGGAAGGGATTAGTGCCAATTAACTGCCTGTTAACAGGTAGTTAACAGGCAGTTTTTAGCCTAATCCCTATTTTGAGGGGGTGTCGTGTGGGATTCCCAACGGCTCCAAACCACGCCAGGTTAGAGCAGGCGGGCCGTCGGGTTGAAGGACTTGGGGGGGTCGCGATGTCGGTGTTCAGGTGAGTGATGGGTGCATGAGTGCAAAGGTAAGTGTGTTTGGTGTGTCTAAAGAAGTTTAAATTACCCGTACTTACCTTAATAGCCTTTCTTCCTGTAGGCGTCGGGAGTCCATCACTCAGCCGGCACTGAAAGCTGAATGGCTGCGATCTGTCAAAAGTGACAGCCTTCAGCTTTTAGTGTCGGTGAGAGTTCTAACTGAGTCTGCGTAGAAGGACTCAGGTTAGAAGTCAGACTGTCAGTGTTTGATAGCTTCAAACAGCTGTGAAACACTGATATTTCATCTGTCAAGACCTCTTGACAGATGAAATTTCAGTCTGTGACGTCACCTGTTGCCGGGTGGCCCTTAATTGGCCTGCTGAGCCCGCCCAGCGGGCTCAACAAGGTCAATCAAGGGAAAATCACATGGATTGGCCGGACATCGATGTAGGCGGGACTAAAACCCGAAAGTTGTAGTCCCGCCTCCTTCCCAACAGCTTAATGAAAATCAACCCCAATGTATTTGTTTAATGTCTCTATCATTTCCTTATTCCCCAGTATAATTTCTCCTCTCTCTGCCTGTAAGGGACCCACATTTACAAAGTGGGGGAAAAAAAGTTGGAAAATATAACTTCAGAGTTCATGAGTTGTACCATATTTAATATTTCATATGTTTTAGGTTCAAAAAGAAGTTAATTTTAACATTTATGAAATTCAGCGTTGCACGGTTTGAAGGGATGTATGATAAACATAAATCACATGGTAAATTCAGACATCATTTACATTGTAGCAAAGGTTAATTTAAGAATGACTTTCTTGCCTATATCAAAACTGTATCTGTCTTTCGGATGGATGTTAAACAGAAGCCCTGTCTGCCCACTCAGGTGGATGTTAAACAGAAGCCCTGTCTGCCCACTCAGGTGGATGTTAAACAGAAGCCCTGTCTGCCCACTCAGGTGGATGTTAAACAGAAGCCCTGTCTGCCCACTCAGGTGGATGTTAAACAGAAGCCCTGTCTGCCCACTCAGGTGGATGTTAAACAGAGGCCCTGTCTGCCCACTCAGGTGGATGTTAAACAGAAGCCCTGTCTGCCCACTCAGGTGGATGTTAAACAGAAGCCCTGTCTGCCCACTCAGGTGGATGTTAAACAGAAGCCCTGTCTGCCCACTCAGGTGGATGTTAAACAGAGGCCCTGTCTGCCCACTCAGGTGGATGTTAAACAGAAGCCCTGTCTGCCCACTCAGGTGGATGTTAAACAGAAGCCCTGTCTGCCCACTCAGGTGGATGTTAAACAGAAGCCCTGTCTGCCCACTCAGGTGGATGTTAAACAGAGGCCCTGTCTGCCCACTCAGGTGGATGTTAAACAGAGGCCCTGTCTGCCCACTCAGGTGGATGTTAAACAGAGGCCCTGTCTGCCCACTCAGGTGGATGTTAAACAGAAGCCCTGTCTGCCCACTCAGGTGGATGTTAAACAGAGGCCCTGTCTGCCCACTCAGGTGGATGTTAAACAGAGGCCCGGTCTGCCCACTCAGGTGGATGTTAAACAGAAGCCCTGTCTGCCCACTCAGGTGGATGTTAAACAGAAGCCCTGTCTGCCCACTCAGGTGGATGTTAAACAGAGGCCCTGTCTGCCCACTCAGGTGGATGTTAAACAGAGGCCCTGTCTGCCCACTCAGGTGGATGTTAAACAGAAGCCCTGTCTGCCCACTCAGGTGGATGTTAAACAGAAGCCCTGTCTGCCCACTCAGGTGGATGTTAAACAGAGGCCCTGTCTGCCCACTCAGATGGATGTTAAAGACCCATGGCACTATTCCAAGAAGAGCAGGTGAGTTCTCCCTGGTGTCCTGGTCAATATTTATCCCTCAACCAACATCACTAACAAAACAGATTATCTGGTCATTTATTTCATTGCGGTTTGTGGGAGCTTGCTGTGCATGAATTGGCTGCCACGTTTCCTGCATCACAACAGTGGTTACACTTCAAAAGTACATCATTGGCTGTAGAGCACTTTGAGATGTCCTGATTTCATCCTTTCTTAATATACCTTTAATAGTGATGGGGTTTAAACACTAATGTTCAAGTAACTCGGTCTTTTCAATCAAAAGTAAGCCTAAAAGAGCACAGAAAGTAACTTACTTCAATAAAGTCATCAAAACTGATCTGGTCCTTCTGACTTCCAGAGGCCATTAAGCTTTCTCGTATTTCTCGTACTTTATAGCCTGGTAATGGTAGGTTGGCTTCTTTAAAGAGGTTCTGGAGTTCAGTGTTATCAATGTAGCCAGAGTTATCGGTGTCTGAAAAGGAAATACTTTTAACATCATTTATATGAAGAGAGGGTTAAGGACCGACCCCATCAAGGCCATTCCTACCCCAGCCTGAGTATTCGACATCTGTGGGGTAGGGTTTCCGCTTGATATATTTGCATTGGAGGCAGTTCAGAGAAGGTTCACTAGGTTGATTCCTGAGTTGAAGGGGTTGTCTTTTGAGGAAAGGTTGAGCAGGTTGAGCCTATACTCATTGGAGTTTAGAAGAAACATATAAGATTCTGAGGGGGCTTGACAGGGTAGAATTTTTCCCTCGTGGGGGAATCTAGAACTGGGGGGTAGTTTCAGAATAAGGGGTCGCCCATTTAAAACGGAGATGAGGAGGAATTTCTTCTCTCAGAGGGTCGTGAATCTTTGGAATTCTCTACCCCAGAGAGCTGTGGAGGCTGGGTCATTGAATATATTCAAGGTGGAAGATAGACAGATTTTTGAAAAACAGGGGAATCAAGGGTTTTGGGGAGCGGGCAGGAAAGTGGAGTTGAGGCCAAGATCAGATTAGCCATGATCTTGTTGAATGGCGGAACAGGCTCGAGGGGGCCAAATGGCCTACTCCTGCTCCTATTTCTTATGTTCTTATATTTAGGCGTAATTGGCGATCCAGGTGCAAATTGCACTAGTTTTGAGAAGTGTTTTTTCCCCCCCAAGTTTCCACTCAAAATCATTTGCATGTTGCCGAACGTAAAATCTGCCATGAGCCAGTGCAATCGGGCAGCATTTTAGAATGTAATTAAAAAAAAAAGTTTTGCTTTAAAAAATTATTCCATGATATATTTAAGAATGGTAACTTGGTGCAGTTTGATTAATACAGCTGAAAATGGATTCATCAAAAAAAATATTGGCCCGTATTTTCCGATCCCTATGGGTGTGTACGAGCTGCATACACACCTGTAGGTACCTTGCAAGTGCCGGTTTCAGGCATGCGAAGTGCATGCGCTAAAAACTGGCACTTCCAATCTGTCAAGAATCCTCTTGACAGATCGCACGCCTGCTCTGGAGAAGGGCCTCTGCAGAACCTCCACCCGCTGAAAACCTACCAGCATAAGAGTTTAAAAAAGTAAAAAAATAATTTTTTTTCCCCACTCATTTATAATTTAAAAATACTTTAAAAAAAGGTAAGTTTATTTTTAGCCCCGTAAAAAACTTTATTTTTTTTCAAAAAATTAAATTTGTTTAAAATATTTAATTTAATTTAATGTAATTTTAACTAAGTTTACAAATGTGATTTAAAAAAAATTATTTAATGTTTTCATGTGTCTTTTCAATGAACCCCATTCATACTTTTGACAAGTCTAACCTGTCAAATTTATGAAGGGGGATTCCCTTCTTTCATTGGTTTCCCATGGCCCACGTGATCCCAGGGGCACTTGCGAACCACATGCACCCCTGGGATACCTGGGCCCTGTGCATTTCGTAGGGCAGAGGCCCAGGAGCGAAAATGTCCGGACCTCCGGAGCCCTCAGGTAAGGGCGTAGATTTTTTCTAGTTCGAAGGCCCCCGCACACAGGAAGCCTCCGATCGGAAAATACGGGCCAAGCATTTTAATCAGAGTGTCTAGTCCACCAATTGTGAGTAACCTGATTATAAATAACTGAAAATGACTTTAAAAAACTAGACAGAACCATTTGCTATTGGTGTACAGTAGTCAGTTTCTAAGTAAATTAAAAATATTCAAAAGCTTTTAAAACATGCCTAAAAAAAGCTTAATTTTTAGAGCCTACTCGAAGGCCTGCAAACGAACACAATTAGCGGAAACTCTCAAAGGTGATTAATTCGATCTAAGGCGTGGTCAGTGCTGGCTTCTCGTACTGCTCTTGGATAAGTGGGAGGTATGTATGGCTCTGTTGTACTACTGTTCAGGTACTGGTAGGTAGGTAGGCACAGCTTGACTGGCCTGACATCCCTCTGTTGGTTCTCCACTTTCTTCCTCCAAAAAGCAGCGGCACAGTGGAATTCCCTGGGAAAACTCATTATGGAGTAGAAAAGGCAGGACCACAGCATTTATCATAGAGAATCCTGACAGACCTTAGCATCTACAGGGAAAAAAAGACAAGAACTTCAGCAATGTCTTCTGGTTTCTTTACACCGATGTCTGTATGGAGCTCAGCACTTAGTTTAAATGAGCAAGTAAAAGAAAATGAATGGAAATTACATAATTATTCACTAATTTACACTAATTTCCATAAACTATCACGTGCTGCCTGAACAAATTAAAATCCCGACTGACTAATTGTAACTGATGCAAAATGGCCATTTTCCCCAAGAATTGGGCATTCCCAATTAGAAAAGAATCTACCCTTATGCCCATGACCTGGCATCTGTCCAAGTGGCGATGACTTCTAATTCTTCTTGAGGCATAAGCCATTTCCCTGCTAGTCTGGCATTGTACGTGCAGCCAAATCCTTGAACGTCTGGCAAGTCTCCCCTGCAGTCTCCCTCAAACTTTATTTTCAGACTGTTGGGGGTGGGGGGCGACAGGGGTACACGGCAGGCAGTCATCAGCACAGAAGCATTGATAGAGCATGGAGCAGCTAGATCTTCAACTAGCTGAAGGTAGGTTGGTGGTAACTGCAGAGATCGGTGGGCCTAATCTTCAAACTGAGAGTATTGGAGCACCAGTGACATGTTCCCACAATATGACTTAACTTGAGGTACAATCAATGCACCTTCCGTTTGATCAATCTGCATTGTCTTTCCCCAGGTTACTATTGCTGGGGGTTATGTAATTAGGTTACTCACCAATTTTTGAAAATGCATCTCGAAGCTCGTCCAGCTCTTCATTGGAGATCTGTGGTGTTTCTGCCATATTCCTCAAATATATCTGATACAAGCAAACGAATCTGAGAACAAAATGATAATACTTGGTTTATTATTTTCACATTCATAGTCAAACAATGTAATTTCTCTCAAATGTCCTCTTTTCTACTATTTGCTTTAAATATATCCAGAAATATTTAACTCAAGAAAGCAAATACATTATTTTTCTTACTGACAGCTGATGCTTCTACAACCCTGATCTTGGGACATAAGATTATAATCCTCACTTTCTGTCCTATGACTTGAAACCACAAAACAACAGTAGCAAGAAAAATCAACATTGGTAACAAAAGACTTGCATTTTTATAGCACCTTTCACGACCACCGGACGTCCCAAAGTGCTTTATAGCCAATGAAGTATTTTTGAAGTGTAGTCACTGTTGTAATGTAGGAAATTCAGCAGCCAATTTGCACACAGCAATGTGATAATGACCAGATAATCTATTTTGTTATGTTGATTGAGGGATAAACATTGGCCAGGACACTGGGGATAACTCCTCTGCTCTTCTTTGAAATAGTGCCATGGGATCTTTTACATCCACCTGAGAGAGCAGACGGGGCCTCGGTTTAACGTCTCATCCAAAAGACGGCACCTCCGACAGTGCAGCACTCCCTCAGCACTGCACTGGAGTGTCAGCCTAGATTTTGGTGCTCATGTGGGACTTAAAGCCACAACCTTCTGACTCAGAGGCAAGAGTGCTACCCACTGAGCCACAGCTGACACTAACAGAAACAAAGAGCATTTGAGTAGCACTTTTCACATCATCCTCGCCCCAAGGCACTTCACAGCCAATTTGCACACAGCAAGATCCCACAAACAGCAATGAGATAAATGACTAGTTAATCTGTTTTTGCTGTTGTTGGTTAAGGGATAAATATTGGCCAGGACATCAGGACAACTCTGCTAAATAACAACAGAAAATGCTGGAAAGACTCAGCAGGTCAGGCAACATCCGTGGAGAGAAATTTGAGTTGACGTTTCGGGTTGGACCCTTCTTCAAAACTGGAAAGAAAAGAAACTAGATCGGAGGCAGGGCTGCGATCGGACAAAAGAATAAAAGAAACAAAAGAAGTAAAAGAGATTAGAAGCTAGACGAGATGGTAATAGGCTGGGATTAGGTGTAAAGTGTACTGGCAGGGCAAAAGATAGCTGCCAGGTGTGAGAGAGAAACAAAAGGAAAGGGGGGGGGGGGGAAAGGAGTGGAACAATTACAAGAGAAAATGAAATGGGGGCCGAGCTTATGATCTGAAATTGTTGAACTCGATATTGAGTCCGGAAGGCTGCAACTCTGCTGTTCTTTGAATAGAGTGATCTTTTACACCCATCTGAATAGGCAGATGAGGAATCAGTTTTACACCTCCAACAATGCAGTACTCCCTCAGTACTGGTACTGATATGCCAGCCTAGATTATGTGCTGAAGTCCCAGAGTGGGGCTTGAACACTTGACCTGATGACCCAGAGGCAAGTGTGGTACCAAATGAGCCAAACTGACACATACAGAATTCAAATTCCAGTGGCTAAACACTGTCATTTGAGTTCCTTGTGTATTACAATCACTATTTGCTGTCTTGCACATATCAACATTGAAATAGATAGGGACAGATGTGCACGGTGTAATTTTCAGTACATTTTAGATTGGTGCTAGTCTCCACATTAATGCCCTTTACTAAATGAGCAATTTATCCAAATTACTTTGATTGGTATCTGAACATGCTTCTTTAATATCCACCTTACTGTTCTTTTCTTCAGCTTAAATTGTAGACACACACAGTATCAAGTGCACAGAATTTAAACAAAACACTGAGCCACAATTTGAATCTTTCCAATGTGACCATAGAAATCTCAGCACAGAAAGAACCCAAAGGTGCATCTCTCTCAGTCACCCTCCCTAAAATAACATAGCCCCCTTCTGCCTTGCACCCGACTACTGTAGAGACTCTCCCCCACTGGAACAATCTCTCTCTTTCTCTTTTCATCCTCCTTTAAAAAGAGTGTCTCTTTTTGTTACACACTACCCACATGACAGGTAGATTTGTGATCAGTAAATAACATGATCAATCCATCCATTGTAACAAGGCTCTCCTGCGGCTTCAACACACACACACTTGAGAAGTTGGCTGAAAAAGTGCCATTAGTCCTTAATCAATTGTATTTCTGTTTGTAGGTTGTACATATGTTGCATACAATAAATATTAGATCCTTTTTAAAACATGGACACAACAGCTGAATTCCAGAGTGGAGGGGGAGAATGACTGCCCTCATCTTCAAGGCAGCATTTGATCGAGTGTGGCACCAAGGAGCCCTAGTAAACCTGAAGTCAATAGAGATTGGGGGGCAAAAATTGGTGGTCAGAAGTGGGCTGTTTGCTGATGATTGCTCAGTGTTCAGCTTAATTCCCAAGATTCTAAAACGGTCCCAGCGAATTGGAAGATAGTAAATGTAACCCCGCTATTTAAGAAAGAGGGGAGAGAGAAAACAGGGACCTACAGGCCAGTTAACCTGACATCAGTCATCAGGAAAATGCTGGAATCCATTATCAAGGAAGTAGTAACAGGGCACTTAGAAAATCATAGTATGATTAGGCACAGTCAACATGGTTTTATGAAAGGGAAATCATGTTCAACAAATTTATTAGAGTTTTTTGAGGATGTAATTAGCAGGGGAACCAGTGGATGTAGTATATTTGGATTTCCAAAAGGCATTCGATAAGGTGCCACATAAGCGGTTGCTATGTAAGGTAAGGGCTCATGGGGTTGGGGGTAATATATTAGCATGGATAGGGAATTGGTTAACGGATAGAACCAAGAGAGTAGGGATAAATGGGTCATTTTCCGGTTGGCAAGCTGTGACTAGTGGGGTGCCGCAAGGATCAGTGTTTGGGCCTCAGCTATTTACAATCTATATCAATGACTTAGATGAAGGGACTGAGTGCAATGTATCCAGTTTGCTGATGGTACAAAGCTAGGTGGGAAAGTAAGCTGTGAGGAGGACCCAAAGAGATAGCAAAGGGATATAGACAGGTTAACTAAGTGGGCAATAAGGTGGCAGATGGAGTATAATGTGGGGAAATGTGAGGTTATTCACTTTGGTAGGAAGAATAGAAAAACATAATGGGGGAAAAATTCAGTTGTTTGCACCTCCAGTTAGCGCCTTAAGAGGGCGCCAATTGGGGCGCAAAGCAACTAGCGCCCGGGCGCGGCGATGTTTGCGCCGCTCGCAAAATTAACTAGACATTTTGCGGCGGCGCTAAACACTACCACCATGATCTCCTGCGCCGGCAGATTGTGACGCCAGTCGAGCGCGCAACGCCCCGTTAGCGCCCTGGACCGGATATTGAGTGGCGTCCCCTCCCTTACCGCCTGCCGCTAGCAACGACAGGTTCAGGGGAGCGTTATGCTGTCAGAAAGGGACTGGGGGAGCGTTATTTAAAGGCGACCGCTTCCTGCCTTTTTTTGTCGGTGACATTTTTGCACCACGCATTCTGAGAGAGACTGACTTCTGGAGAGATTCAACGCTGTGTGAAGGAGTTTTGCATACTGAGCAGCACTTTGCAGGTTTATTTTGATTTACCCTTCCTTGCTTCGCCAGCGCTCTGAGGTAGCACCTTGCTCCTCGGCCTTTGCGCCTTAAGACAGGTGTGAAGCGCCTGATTTAGCGCTCCAATCATCTCCAGCGGTGATAATAGCCAAGTTTGCTGTCGGAGGCGATAATTAGCGCCAGGCACTAAATTTTGCGCACAGCCGATAATGGCGTCCCAAACCGGGCGATACTGAATTTTTCCCCCAATATTTTTTAAATGGTGAGAAACTATTAAATGTTGGTGTTCAGGGAGATTTAGGTGTCCTCGTAGAGGAAACACAAAGTTAGCATGCGGGTACAGCAAGCAATTAGGAAGGCAAATGGCATGTTGGCCTTTATTGCAAGGGGGTTGGAGTTTCTACTACAATTGTACAGGGCTTTGGTGCGACCACACCTGGAGTACTGTGCACAGTTTTGGTCTCTATCTGAGGAAGAAAATACTTGCCTTAGAGGCGGTGCAACAGAGGTTCACTAGATTGACACTTCATCTAGAGTCATTTTTTGTTTCTTAACTTGTCCCATTACCATCTCCTTTTGACTTGCACCATCATCCCTTTTGTCTCTTAATCTCTCCTGCCTTCCATCCTATCACAGACCTTCCCTTTTGTTCTTTCCTCTCCTCCCCCCCTCCATGCCCCTACACTTGCTTAAAAATCTGTTACATCTCCAACTATTTCCAGTTCTGACAAAGGGTCATTGACCTGAAACGTTAACTCTGTTTCTCTCTCTACAGATGCTGCCTGACCTGCTGAGTATTTCCAGCATTTTCTGTTTTTATTTCAGATTTCCAGCATCTGCAGTATTTTGCTTTTGTTTTCACTAGATTGATCCCTGGGATGAGAGGGTTGACCTATGAGAAGAGATTGAGTAGACTGGGCCTCTACTCTCTGGAGTTTAGAAGAATGAGAGGTGATTTCATTGAAACATAAGATTCTGAGGGGGATTGACAGGGTAAATGCTGAGAGGTTGTTTCCCCTGGCTGGAGAGTCTAAAACTAGGGGGGCATAGTCTCAGGATAAGGGGTCAGCCATTTAAGACTGAGATGAGGAGGAATTTCTTCACTCAGAGGATTGTGAATCTTTGGAATTCTCTACCTCAAAGGGCTGTCGATGCTGAGTCTTTGAGCATATTCAAGGCTGAGATAGATAGATTTTTGAACGCTAGGGAAATCAAGGGATATGGGGATCGGGCAGGACAGTGGAGTTGAGGTCGAAGATTAGCTATGATCTTACTGAATACGGAGCAGGCTCGAAGGGCCGTATGGCCTACTCCTGCTCCTAATTTTTATGTTCTTATGTATTCGCAATTCCTCTGGCATGGACTCCATGGGCCGAATGGCCTCCTTCTGTGCCGTTATGACTCTATAATGAAGCAGTCCATGCCCGCATGCAGCAAGATCTGGACAATATTCAGGCTTGGGCTGGTAAGTGGCAAGTAACGTTCGCGCCATTCAAGTGCCGGGCAATCGCCATCACCAAATCCTCCAATATCAACATCCTGGGGGGTCACCATTGATCAGAAACTGAACTGGACCAGCCACATAAATGCTACTAGAACAGGTCAGAGGCTGGGTATTCTGCAGTGAGTGGCTCACCTCCTGACTCCCCAAAGCCTTTCCAACACCTACAAGGCACGCATCAGGAGTGTGATGGAATACTCTCCACTTGCCTGGATGGGTGCAGCTGCAATAGCACTCAAGACGCTCAACGCCATCCAAGACAAAGCAGTCCATTTCATTGGCACCTCATCCATTGGCTTAAACATCCACTCCCTCCACCATCAGCGCACCATGGCTGCAATGTATACTGCCTGCAAAATATATTGCAGCAACTCGCCAAGGCAATTCGGCAGCACCTCCCAAACCCGCGACTTCCACCACCTAGAAGGACAAGGACAGCAGCTGCATGGGATCACCATCATCTGCAAGTTCCTCTCCATCCCAACTTGGACACATATCACTGTTCCTTCATTGTCTCTGGGTCAAAATCTTGGATGTAACTAGTAAAATCGATAAGGGAGAACCAGTGGATGTGGTGTATTTGGACAATCAGAAGGATTTCAATAAGGTCCCACATAAGAGATCAGCGTGTAAAGTTAAGGCACATGGGATTGGGGGCAAGGTATTGACTTGGATAGAGAACTGGTTGGCAGATAGAAAGCAAAGAGTTGGAATAAACGGGTCTTTTTCCGAGTGGCAGGCAGTGACTAGTGGGGCACCACAGGGATCGGTCCTTGGACCCCAGCTATTCACAATATATATTAATGATCTAGACAAGGGAACTAGATGTAAAATATCTCCAAATTTGCAGACGACACAAAGCTGGGTGGGCGTGTGTGCTGTGAGGAGGATGCCGAGAAACTACAGGATGATTTGGACAGGTTGCGTGATTGGGCAGAAGCATGGCAGATGCAATATAACGTGGATAAATGTGAGGTTATCCACTTTGGTGTCAAAAACAGGAAGGCAGATTATTATCTGAATGGCAATAGATTGGGAGAAGGGGAAGTGCAACGGGACCTGGGTGTCCTTGTGCACCAGTCGCTGAAGGTAAGCATGCAGGTGCAGCAGGCGGTTAAGAAGGCAAATGGTATGTTGGCCTTCATAGTGAGAGGGTTTGAGTACAGGAACAACGATGTCTTGCTGCAGTTGTACAGGGCCTTGGTGAGACCACATCTTGAGTATTGTGTGCAGTTTTGGTCGCCTTATCTGAGAAAGGATATTCTTGCCATGGAAGGAGTTCAGCGAAGATTCACCAGGTTGATACCTGGGATGGCAGGAATGACGTATGAGGAGAGATTGGGTCGATTGGGCTTGTACTCGCTGGAGTTTAGAAGAATGAGAGGGGATCTCATTGAAACTTATAAAATTCTGGCAGGACTGGACAGACTAGATGCAGGGAGGATGTTCCCGATGGTCGGGAATCCAGAACCAGGGGTCACAGTCTAAGGATAAGGGGTAGGCCTTTTAGGACAGAAATGAGGAGGAATTTCTTCACCCAGAGAGTGATGAACCTGTGGAATTCTCTACCACAGAAGGCAGTAGAGGCCAATTCATTAAATATATTCAAGAAGGAGTTGGATATATTTCTTAAGGCTAAAGGGATCAAGGGGTATGGGGAGAAAGCAGGAACCGGGTACTGAACTTGGATGATCAGCCATGATCGCATTGAATGGCGGAGCAGGCTCGAGGGGCTGAATGGCCTACTCCTGCTCCTATCTTCTATGTTTCTAACTTCCTTCCCAACAGCTTTGTGGGAGTACCTTCACCACACGGACTGTAGTGGTTCAAGAAGAAGGTCCACCACCAACTTCTCAAGGGCAACTAGGAATGGGCAATAAATGCTGACCTTATTAGCGACATCAATATCCCGAGATTGAATTTAAAAATGCTGTAAAATCAACACTTTATTTATGAGGAGTTGTGAAGCAGTCAGGTAATAAATGACCCTCCAAATACTATCAATAATTGAGGAGCAAGAAATTATTAATCCTTTTTTATTGGTCTATAGGTGCTCAAGTAAAATACTTAAGAGATTAAAGGCTCCAATGCCACATTAGATGCATGAAATATATTCGAGTGGAATCCACATTTAGTGAACTTAGATGTAACTGAAACTGCATGTCCCAAATCAGCTGTAACCTGAATTAATGGAATGGCATGATTTTAATGAAATTTCTACCCAGTTGTCAAGTGTTTACCTTCTGGTGCTTAATGGATGAGGGGCAGTGGAATGCACCTTTCAGATCAATGGAAACAGCACCACCAATCATAAGGCATTTAGAGGAGCAGTTCCAAAGCTGCTGCGAGTGTGGTTATGATCTCTAATCTGGAAACAAATCCTTCTTGCACAGACTTGCATAGAATTTACAGCACACAACAGACTTGTGACATCATCTCATTTGTGGTTAAGTGCAAAGACTCAGACTCGGGAGTGGGGGGGAAATAGGTCACACGTTCTCCATCACAAATGTAGGGTTGTGTCACAAAAATTACATTTCCTATCCCACGTCCTATACTGTATTAAGAATTTCACTCCACGAGTCACAGATTTGTGAGAAAATGGCTTGCGGCTGTTTTAACTTCCTAAACATCTACATTTATAATTGAACTTGGCAATGGACAGAAGATTGTGAGGGCCCTTCAAACATGTTCAGAATTCAAAGTCGGCAAAAATATGCATCATATACCTGAAATACGTGTATTCTGTCGAGAAACTGGTCATCCTCATCATGCAATACTGGAGTGCGACAACTTCAATATTAAAAAATGTTCATTGAAAGAATGATCCACATTTTGCAACATGTAACAAAAGCTCAAAATACAATGGGGCAGTAATTCCTCCCCAAACGCGTGAGTACGGAAGGGGTACTCACGCGTCTGGCCGGAGGAAATGCCGGTTTTCAGCATGCACAGCGCATGCGCTGAAAATCGGCATTTCCTCTCCTCTAACCCAAGAGGTGAAGAGGCTAGTGCATGCGCTGTAGGGGGCAGCGCGTGCGTCTTGGATTTCCTCTGTTTTGGGGGATTTGCGCATGTGTAAAGGCCTCCGGTCTTTACGCTTGTAAAAAGCACATGTAAGTATTTATTTTTACAGGTAAGTGGTGTTTTAGTGCAATTTAGAATTTTTTTTTCCCCCACAGGTTTATTATTTTAAAGAATCTACAATAAGGTAAGTTTAGTTTTAGACCCTTTTTATTAAAAACTAGCTGAAGTGCCCGGCGGTGCCGAGGCTTTTTCGAGGGCATGTTGTTGTTGGAAGAGAGAGAGAGAGAGAGCGACTGCGGGGGGGGGGGGCGGGTGGGGGGGAAGAGAGGGCGGGTGGGGGGGAAGGGAGGGCGGGTTGGGGGGGGGGAGGGAGGGCGGGTGGGAAGGGAGGGCGGGGGGGGGAAGGGGGAGGAGGGAATTGAGGCTGAGAGACAGCCACGGCCACGCCTGGTTGCCGGGGTAACCCTGCCGCACCGCCCCGCCCTCCCGAGAGCCCAGCTCTCCGAGCCCCGCACTCCTGAGAGCCCCGCTGTCGAAGCCCCAGCCGCCCCGCCCCGCACTCCCGAGAGCCCCGCTCTCCGAGCCCCAGCCGCCCCGCACTCCCGAGAGCCCCGCTCTCCGAGCCCCGCCCCCCCGGCCGAGCCGGCTTGAAGTCCGCCGATTGCGGCTCTGAGAGATGGCTGGCGGGCCTGGTTGCCGGGGTAATCGCTCCCGCTCACCAAGACCGAGATCCGCACTCTCAAGAGCCCCGCCCGCCCGAGCCGAGCCGAGCGCGGAACAGAGTGAGACGCCGCGTCTCACCTGCTCCTGCTGCGCGCGCACCCTGACCCTCGTGGCTGACGCCGTTGCCCCGGGTAACGTGACACGGGGGGGGGGGTGGGGGAGGAGCTTAGCAGAAGCCCAATTACCTAGCTCGGGCCTGGCTGGGCAAGAAAGGCCCAGGCTTTCAGGCCTAAGAAAAAAACGGGGAAAGGTAGGAAAAAGAATCTTCAGGTTAGAGAAAATATTTACAAATGAGTGATTTTTTTAAAACAGTTTAATAAATTCAATTTTATTTTGCTGGAAATGTATATTTGAAAAGAAAGACGCAGAAAGCAGGAAAAAGAATGGAAGCAAGATGGCGGCTACTCACCTCGGTTCAGAACGATAAGGCCCGCCCACACACGCACCGATTGGTCGACCGTCAGGTGACCAAAGCGTAGGATTGGTCAATCGTCCCGTCACTCGACCGTAGGAGGGCCCGGCCGCACGCGGCAACAAGCCAGCGTACGATTGGTCGACCTCGAGGTCACTCTGTCGCTATGAGCGGATAATGAGATGGTAATGAGCGGAATTTTGAAGGTTTTTCGGATACCGCGGGCGCGATTTTAGCCCGGCCGAAACGTAAATACGCTTAAGACCGTTTTGGAAAGGTAAGCTTTCTTTCGACGTAACACACGCGTAGGTACGCCCTATAACTTTTGAGCGCATAGCCGCCCAGACGCACACGCGAGGATAGACAGACAGAAGGACAGACAGAAGCATCGCTTTATATATATAGATTTATATATTTTTTTCAACAAAAAAAAATTGTTTAAATTTTTTTTTAAAACTTATTTATACTTAATTTAATGATTGGGATGTTTTTAAAATTTTTATTTAAAGTTTAAGTAGTGTTTTGGGGTGCAGTACTTCCCATGAGTTTGACAGTTCTTACTCTCAAACTTATGAATGAAGTTTCCCCTCCCCTGATTGACTGCACAGTGCTCACCTGATCCCAGCCGGCACATAGAAACATAGAAGATAGGAGCAGGAGTAGGCCATTCGGCCCTTCGAGCCTGCTCCGCCATTCAACGAGATCATGGCTGATCATCCAAACCCTAGCACCCGGTCCCTACACCGACAGCCATCCCACCCAAGCCCTATCCCCGTAACCACACGTATTTAATCCCCCCTAACACTAAGGGCCAATTTTTTTTATCATGGCCAATCAACCTAACCCGCACATCTTTGGACTGTGGGAGGAAACCGGAGCACCCGGAGGAAACCCACGCAAACACGGGGAGAATGTGCAAACTCCACACAGACAGTCACCCGAGGCCGGATTTGAACCCGGGTCCCTGGCGCTGTGAGGCAACAGTGCTAACCACTATGCCACCGTGCTGCCCACATCGCACTAACTACGCCGCTGGGTCAGGTTAGCACAGCGCACCGACATCAGAACCGGGCCACTGACAGGAATTCCACTGCGGGCCAGGTTTCAGATGTCGGCGCGCTGGGTAAGTGCACATCGGGGGCTTGCACGCGCGGCAAGCCCCCGACACCAAGTTCTGGGCCAATACCTTGATGTACTGATGATCCTTAGCACCCACAATCTAAATACAAGAGCACTTTTTCCAAAATGGGAACTGTAATCTATAATTTATTAAAAGCCCTGCATCTGCACGCACTTCCTGCCAACCTTTCCCATGTAAATGATGCCCAGATTTATAACGGAAACTGTCTGTAAACTGTAATTATACCCTCCCCTTCCAATGGTAGTGCCACTACTGGAAAGATTGTGTAATTACAATGTGACAAGTTTACATGGACAGTTTCCATTATAAATCTGGACATAGGAATTTAGGATGGAAATATAGATATTAAAAAAAATCACAGGGTGCATGGCTTTAAAATGGGAACTGAATTAAATCTGCATACTCTGGTACAATTATCTAATCCCACTTCACCTAAATACTACACTTGATCTTGACTCGCTGTGTCGACATGCCACGAGAGATTGGCCAGTATATTTCAGTAAAAACCACAGAGGAACTGGTCTACATTACAGTTATTCTGTAGAAATAGGATAGCTTTGCAAGCTTGGCTGTGTGTTAAGATGCTATTTTAATTTATGTTGGAGAGTTTACGTAGATTGGCAATAATTCCAAAAGCAGTTCGACTTCCTCTTTGCTCCTAAAAAAATTAGGCATTTTTCACGACCTGCAAAAGAAGCTGCAAACTGAACTATCAAACTGTTCACCCATATAAGTCAGATAAGGCTGTGCGATCTAGTGGTGTAAGATACCTATAAAGAGATTAGTTTCACCAGTGGTTTCTGAAGACTTCACTGCAGTTTCTCTTCTTTGGTCTGGACTCACGTCTCCAAATTTGGAGTGGAGTGGATGGAGAGGGGAAAAAGAACTATCGGCTAAATTGTTTACTTCCAATAAACTTCTGTTTATGTTTCTGATGTGGTTTTAGCAGCGATGGTAGACCGACAAATAGCAAATAGTTTTGTTCTTCTGGTTATAAAAGAAAGAGAGAGGAGAGACTGTCTTGCTTCCAGGGCAGAGGGTGGTGAACCAATAACATTTATCAATAGCAAAGTCAATTTTCAATACGAATCTGCCTGTCTTTTCCAAGAGCACTGTTTCTGCAGTGTTCAAACCAAAGCCTCTTGCGTAAAAAATCATATTTTGGAAAACATTTCAAAAACTCCCATTGAAAGTATTGTTGGGACTCAGCACATCATTGCCTTGTCCTGCGCGGTGCTCTAAGCTTCATTTCCAAACTGTGGTCAGTAACTCGGAGTTGAAATGCTTCAGTTTCCAAACCAATAGATTGGGTACTTGCCACCTATCTGGTGACAAATATATTTGGGGTGTGATCTACAGAGTTTATGAAAATGAAATCTGAAGGTCGTGAAAGGCGCTATATAAATGCAAGTCTTTCTTTTTATAACCCATGAACCTGGGCTGAAAGCTATGCAGCAGTATCATTTGCATTTTCCAAGCTGATTGCCTGCAATTACAATGTTGCCTCAGTGCAACCCACTGAATTATACTTTGCTGCTAATTTCATGAGTATTACTTTCACTTACATATTCAAGAAATTCTCTCCGTCTCCTTTTTTAAATCTGCTTTTATTTATCCTTTGTAATTTCCCTCCCACCCTCCAAACACACACAGTCTGTGGAAGGAACATAGGAACAGGAGTAGGCCATTCAGCCCCTCGAGCCTGTTCCACCATTCAATGAGATCACGGCCGATCCATATACCTGCCTTTGGCCCATATCCCTTAATACCACTGGTTAACAAAAATCTATCAATCTCAGATTTAAAATTATAGGTATTTTGTGATTATGCACCCCCAGATCCCACTGCTCTTGCACCCCCCTCCCCTCAAAAAAGTGCAAAGGACTGTATGTCAGAAGTGGTCAGAGAACTGGTTGAGTTAGATGGCAAACAAAATAATTCTTAAACCTAAAATATGTGAGGGTTTGAGAAGATCCATCTTTATTTTCAATGACAGGTTTGAGCACCCAATGGATTATAAAGCACACCAGTCAATCTCATATCAAAACATACAAATGAGATTTATGCCAAGTTTTTCCCTGAATCAATTCATAATCAATATCTCCTTCACATTATGGTGTAATCCTGAGCATTTATGAGTCCTATTGCAAGATTAAATTGACAACTCTTTCTCTGTGCTCTGTTCCAGTGTAAAATTGATGTCAACAGTTATTCATTATAGCTGTTCACTGTTGAATTATAATGTGAATTATTAAAAATTAAACAGGTAATTTTACAGGCTGCATTGCACAAAATATGGATCCAAATGGATTGGATTTGCAGCACGTCTATAAATTCAAATGTATCTATTGGTCTATAAAAAAAGAAACAAAATCCTTTTTAAAGAGGTACACAAGTAAAATGGCATACAGAAAAAATTATTAAAGTTCTGCAATACTTGCTGAATAAACAGTAGTTTGGTTGCATGGACTCTGGTACAATGTAGGTCATACAGTCCACTCCTGTCAATTCGAAGTAGTGTAGTTTAATTTAAATTACTTCTTAAATCAAGTTGAAATTGTGTAAAAACCATAACCCCCTTGTGCCATTTTATTAAAATTGCTCAATTCGAGCCACTGAATAATTCAATATTTTTTGTAAAAAGCAAAAAAAGACTTCTGAGTAAAGATAAGGAACCAATAAAGAAAGAACTTGAAATAACAACAGAAAATGCTGGAAATACTCAGCAGGCCAGACAGCATCCGTGGAGAGAGAAACAGAGTTAACGTTTCAGATCTGGGACCCTTCATCAGTTCTGATGAAGGGACACAGACCTGAAACGTTAACTCTGTTTCTCTCTCCACGGATGCTATCTGGCCTGCTGAGTATTTCCAGCATTTTCTGTTGTTATTTCGGGTTTCCAGCAGCCGCAGTATTTTGCTATTATATAAGAAAGAACTTGCACTTGTATAGCACCTTTCACGACCTCAGGATGTCCCAAAGCACTTTACAGCCAGTGTAGTACTTTTTAAAGTTTAGTCACTGTTGTAATGTCGGAACCATGGCAGCCAATTTGCGCACAGCAAGCTCCCACAAACAGCAATGAAGTAATGACCAGATTATCATTTTTTTAGTGATGTTGGTTGAGGGATTAAATATTGGCCCAGGACACCAGGAAGAATTCCCCTTCTCCTCGAAATAGTGGCATGGGATCTTTTATGCTCACCTGAGGATAGACAGGGCCTGTGTAGCACTCCTTCAGTACTGCACTGGAGTGTCAGCCTGGATTATGTGCTCAAGTCTCTGGAGTGGGACTTGAACCTACAGCCTTCTGATTCAGACATGAGAGTGCTACCAACTGACCAAAATAGAACATTACCAAAATGTACAAACATCTTTGCAAATTTCTCAAACCTATCACTAAAGGAGAATGTACATTAACAACTGCACGCTAATAAAACTGCCATACATGGTTCAGATCTTTAAACTCTAACGAGACCAATGAACAACACACTGGGGTCGATTTTTCTGTTGGGCGCATATCGAACGTGCGGTTCGTCTGATGACGTCGGAGGAACGGCGATTGATTGAGGACGGCGGGGACGCCGGATTGGTTGACATCAGCGGGCCTCATTTAAATAGAACTCACAAGCTGCTTAGAGGCAGCTTGGCGCCAGGGAGAGTGGAAATCCGCAACGGAGCAGTCACTGACGATGGACTTGCAGCAGCACTTTGTGGTGGGGGGGCGGGTGTTAACAGAGCAGCAGATTTAAGTGGCAGGGAAAGTTTCTATGCACTCACAGCAGCAAGGAAATGACCTTAAGGAAGCCTTAAAGGCTCAAAATTCCCCCAAAGAAATCTAGAAAACAAAATTGTACTGGGAGTCGATGACAATGCTAGTTGGCCCTTAATTCCGACATTACAACAGTGACTACACTCCAAAAGTAAATCATTGGCTGTAAAGCGCTTTGGGATACCCTGAGGATGTCTAAAGCGCTATATAAATACAAGTCTTTCTTTCTAATTTAATATTTTAATGGGGTCCCTGCCTGTTTCCAGCGGGAGCATTAACCGCCTAAATCGTTCTGATTTTTAGGCTGACCTTCAAAATAAATTATTTTTATTTTTGTCCCGCCACTGCCCCATGTATGCTTAAAAAAACGGGCAGTACCGAGATGGAAATCAGCCCCACTGTTCCATATTAAATGAGAAGGTGTTTTGTTATGTCCAACGTCAGGCATTTTCTTCCTGGTGTATTTTTGTTGTTGAAATGTATTTATGGAGATACACTGCAATCTGTACACAGGTTTAAAATTCGACTTAACTCGAGCTGTAAATAATTTATTGGTTGAAATCTTGATTGACGAGTAACAAACGTGTGCCCTCAATACAGCGCTCAAGCCAAACCAGAAACAGGAAATGACTAATACAGCAGGTTCCATTTTGTGTAGTAGCTTGTCACATAATATCGCAGAATGAATCTTAGAGAACAAGGTAACATGGCCCGGCTCTTATCACACAGGAAAATAAATGATAGTCACCAATAGTTAGCTTTGTGTACAAAATACTTTAAAAGCTATTTCTGCAGCCTCGGGTTTATAGGCTGTATGCTTGAATCCCTTGGTTATCAACCAATGCTAATCATCGGGTTGGCTGGACCACCTTGATGGTACTGTCCCTCTTTCACCTTGGTTAAAACTGCTTACTACTCCCAAGGTCATCCTGGAGAGCAGGAGCAACTCCAAACTCATCTTCACCACAAACCCCAGAGTCGGCCCTCCATCCATCCCCATCCTCACCTCAAACTCTAAATGCAAGGGGCTCATGGACTTCATGTCCAAAATCATGCATCTATATATCTGCCACTACTGGTACTGTCCCTCAACTTCCCCTTCAACTCCTAGCTATCTACCCAACTGAGCCTTCACCCATCCCATTCTCCCACATCTACCCTATTTCTTCCCCTCAGCCCTTTACACATTCCGTTCATGAATGAAGCCTCTCACCTGATCCTCTATTATCGCAGCTTTATACCAATCAATTTCATTTCCTCAGCCCCATGCATGCTGACATTAATCTGTCTCTATCCTCCAGCAATGTCTCCACCTCCTTCAAGGCCATCTTTATCAGGCCCCTTCTCAAGAAACCAACCTTCAACCCTTTAGTTGCTCCAAATACCATCTATATAAGCCTTACCCCTCTTTCATAATTACTGGAATTCATCTAGCTTCACAACTAAGCTCCCACCTTTCCTTGTTCAGGACCTTTCAATCTGGCTTCCATCCCACCCACAACACTGAGACCACACCAAGTCCAGCACACCCATCACGTCAGTCTCCAAGCTCCACTGTTTCCCGTGACCCAGCAAGTTGCCTTCAAAGTAATTGTCCTCACTTTCAAACTCCTCCATGGCCACACCCTACCCTATCTCAGGGATCTCCTCCTGTCATGCATCCCCATATGCAGCTTCTACTCCCATAATCCTGGGCTTCTGTTTGTACGCACTCAGCCACCATGCTCCTAATATCAACTTCCTCCACTTTTCTATCTCCCTCTTTCAAAAAAACCTTCCCAAAACCCTACTCTTTGACTATGTCATTGATCCACCACCTAACCCGGTCCAATTTTTCCCCTTCCTCTCCTGCTCAGTAATCCACTCTTTTGTCTTCCTCAATTGAAAGCACTTTGAGGCATTGTCCAATGCAAGCAGCACTATAGAAACACAAGCAGTAGTTGTAAAAACAGCACGGTGACACAGCCTGTTGGAGCACTGTACCACCGAGAGATATAGGATATGGGTTTGTACCAATATGGCTGCTTTCTGATCTCAGTGATGCCACTGTGGGGAGATACTAAGCAGGAGCCGGGGACGTTGGGGACTATTTGAGGACCAGTCATCTGTAATCACTCAAAAGGCACCTCCCCCACTGGCTGCTCATAGGGCATTATAAGCAGAGGCCTAGGAATAGATCCCCAGCCTGTCCCCTCAGCTGTGCGGCAGACACATGAATAAAAACCAATTCACTTAAGGAGATTTCAAAGAGAAAATAGCTCTCAAAATGCTCTCTGCTCATTATCCGATCTATATTGCTATTAAAACCAACTTATATTTTCAACAGATTCTCTGTATTTGATATATACTTTTTTATTTCACTATTTTCTATCTAAACAGCGCATTGTTAACAGCACCATTTATAATTATATGAATCAGCAGCTACAGACCTGAGCCAAAGAATCACATTCTATATATTTGTCAACTACAATGGGGGTCATCAAAACTGGAAGATAAATTTCTCGTTCCCCAGTAACGTTCCTGCAAGGCTTTTCTCAGAAACGAGCTACAAATATGTAGTTTCCCATGCTTTTGCAACATGTAACTTTTAGTTCCTTAATAGTCAGTTTCACAATTTCCCTTTGCAGAGCATCACTTCTGCTTGTTCGATCGGTTCTCGGAAATGTTGCACTATGTCACTGTAACAAATGTTATATGTTATAAGGCGTTTAATAAAGTACCTAGTTTTACCTAGTGTTTCTGTGATTTCACTGCTTGTAACACAAGTTATTAATTGGATTAAAAATAGGTAACTTTTTGAAAAAAAACAAGCTGCGTCAAACTGAGACTTCTAAGTAAATCTTAGAAATTTGAAGGAAGATTGATCCATTAAGTTCAAATACTCCATCCTTGGTTCATCGACTGACACAAGTCCAAGAATAAATTACAAGCATTTATTGCATTGTAATAGTGGCTTTGTAGCATAATTATACTGTATTTTACAGATTTTAGGACAAATTAAAAATTTTGTAAGTACACTTTCTTATATGCAACCTTCCAAATATGAATTTAAATTATATATTTTTTAAAAATCACAAAAATAAACAGGCCATCACATTCAGCAACTGAATCGTTTGGAGGTTCTGTATAACATTTTTGATTTCCACTGATAATTACAGCAATATGTTAAGGTATATTCAATCAAACTCCCGATGCATTAAGCACCCTGGGCCTAAAACAAACACAAGAAAGTCCCTTTAAAATAGAAATACTATTTTAAATCAGAAAGTAGCATTTTAAAATCTAATAAGACCCAAAATAGAAAGAAGAAGGTGCATTAATAGAAACTGGCTCTGTACTAATAGCACGTTGTATTCTGTGACCCAATATCATGCCGAGTGACCTTGACGAATATTAGCAAGGTGCATCATTTACCCTGACCATGCCAAACGCACACATCGGAAAGAGCAAGCTAATCAACAAATGTGGCATTCTGTAATGCTCAATGATTCCCTTTCAAAAATTTCAAAGTGACAGTTGAAGGTGGGGCAATTATATACTCACAGCCTGACTATCAATATGTCTGCCTGGTACACAGCCTAACCACGGCTTCCTGTGCTTAAGATTAAAGCAATAATCACATGCTTACAGCACTGACTGTGTTCAGCTCACGTCGACAGATTAATTCCAGCGCAGCACACCAAAGCTCTACTTTGGTCCCTTTGCATAGAAAGAAGAATTTCTTACAGCAAAATGCACAAGCCCAACTCCCATCCTTACCTGAGTGAAGCAGAGTGATTTTTTCTTACTCTGTGATTGTCTTAAAGGAGTCCTTACTTTCTTCTGTAAGAAGGGAACATAAGCAGAGTATGTCAAACAGTTGCATTAAGAGGAAGGAAGTGACTTGAGTGGCGGTAAGTGACGTGATCCCAAGAGTGCAAGATTTGTCTTTATAAGGCAATTCAACAGTAGAAACTGTTATCGCGTTGATCAACTTACCGCCTGTTTTCAGTCTTCACTATTTCCACCTGCTTAATCATTCTCCAAAAAGGCTTCATGCTTTACATACCCTCTTAGATTCTTACCACTTCCTCAACACTCTTATCAAATAATCTTGAATAAAATCCTTCTTTTTATTAATTTAAAATGGAAAAAAACCTCTGCCCTAGTGAGTAGGAAAGATCACATCACCAAAACCAAAAAGGTAACAGCCCCAATAGTTTAGAAGAACGTTCAACCTGTCAGTTCCACATTCTGTGCTCACTACTTTAATACATGATTCATACTTTACTGGTTAAGTCCTACAACCATTGTCTGCAATCAAAACTGACTTCATTTTTTAATTATAATGAAACGGAAGGATGCAAGCCAATTGATGTAAAGTTCATATAATTGCAAAATACTGCGGATGCTGGAAATCTGAAATAACTGGAAAAAGCTGGAGATCCACAGGATGTTCTTTCTATTTCTTCCTCCCCTCCTAACCCCCCCTCCCCCTGTCTCTGCACCTGCTTAATATCTGTTACATCTCCAGCTTTTTCCAGTTCTGATGAAGGGTCCCAGACCTGAAACGTTAACTCTGTTTCTCTCTCCACGGATGCTGCCTGGCCTGCTGAGTATTTCCAGCATTTTCTGTTGCTGTAAAGCTCATGTTCATTATAATGAGATCCTTTGCAGTTAAACTTCTAATAATTAAAAATCTTACCTCTGTGTACTCTTACTGTCAATTTTAACCATTTTAAATTCCTATGTCCACAGTTATATCAGAAACTGCCCATGTAATGTTGGCACTCTGCAATTACACACTGCCGCCAAGTGGAGGCACTGCATTAAGACCACTGGCAGAAAGGTGTGATTACAGTGTGACAAGTTTTAATATGTCATTTTCATTAGAAATGCAGACATAGGAATTGATAATGGAAATATAAAAATAAATATAAAAATAAAGTCAGAATGTATGATTTTAAAATGGAGACTGAATTACACCTGCACACTCTGGTCCCTGCTCTTTAACCCCGCCTCACCTGAAGACTACATTTGGTCTTGACTTCCATGTGCAATGACATGGGAGATTGACAAGTGGTGCATATTATTTTGAGGTGCGTGACTCAACAAATACTCCATAGCATCGTGGAATTGTGAAGTGGAAAATCAGGAGCACAATCACTTTATAATGTAATTGTGCAATGAAAGTTAGAAGCACTTGCCCAATATGATAGAGAGCTCCTCTGATGACCTAGGCCTTGAACTATTCTGTGCATTTATTAGTGTACTTGTTTATATGAAGTTTCCTTATCAGCTATTTCAATGATGGCATTAACCAGTTTATCAGTAAATGATGGTCAACATGGTTTCAGAAAGGGCAATTCCTGCCTTTTAATAAAGTGGCATTCCAAGTGGTGTTGGAATTCATCCTCGGGATATGGGCATTGCTGGCAAGGTCGGCATTTTTTGTGCATCTCTAGTTGCCCTGGAGAAGGTGGTGGAGTCCTTCTTCGTGAACTATTGCAGTCCATCTGGTGAAGGTGCTCTCAGTGTTGTTAGGGAGTTCTAGGATTCTGACCCAACGATGATGAAGGAACGGTGATATACTTCCAAGTCAGGATGGTGTGCGACTTGGAGGGAAACTTGGAGGTGATGGTGTTCCCATGCACCTGCCACCCTTGTCCTTCTAGGTAGTGGAAGTTATGGTTTGGGAGGTTAGAAGCCATGACAACTTGCTGCAGCCAACAGAAGAAAATATGGACCATACACTGCAGTCACAGTACACCGGTGGCGGAGGAGTGGATGTTTAAGGTGGTGGATGGGGTGCCGATCAAGTGGACTGCTTTTTCCTGAATGATGTCGAGCTTCTTGAGTGTGGTTGGAGCTGCACTCATCCAGGCAAGTGGAGAGTATTCCATCACAATCCTGACTTGTGCCTTGTAGGTGGTTGAGAAACATCGTGGAGTCAGGAGGTGAGCCACTTGCCGCAGAATACCCAGCCTCTGACCTGCTCTTGTAGCCACAGTATTTATGTGGCTGGTCCAGTTGAGTTTCTGGTCAATGGTGACCGCAGGATGTTGATGGTGGGGGATTCGACGATGGTAATGCCAGTGAATGTCAAGGGAAGGTGGAGATGGTCATTGCCTGGCACTTGTGTGGCGCGAATGCTACTTGCCACTTATCAGCCCAAGCCTGAATGTTGTCCAGATCTTGCTGTAGGCGGACATGAACTGATTCATTATACAGTATCAGGAATTGCAAATGGCACTGAACACTGAGCAATCATCAGTGAACAACAACCCCACTTCTGACCTTATGATGAAGGAAAGGTCATTGATGAAGCAGCTGAAGATGGCTGGGCCTAAGATGCTGTGCTGAGGAACTGCTACAGTGTATCTGGACTTCAAAAGCTTTTGCTGAACTTCCATATGAAAGGTTGCTCCACAAACTTAGGGCATAAGAATCCTGGGTAATCTTATGTTCATTAATAAATAGACATTCTTATTATGAACACAGCTAGCTTTTGCTAGACACTTTTATTGAGCACATGTGGATTGGGTACTGTATCTGTAGAGGCTTCCATCTTGACTGCTGCCTTGTGGGTAGCCTAGTGCCTCATGGGTAATGTAGTCTTAATATATATATACAGCTGGGTAGTGTAGTCTTATACATATAGCTATATACAGCTCTACAGCTCCACCTAGTGTCCACTATAGAATGACGTTATTGATCATTACAGGTAAGACTTGAAGGTGGATAAGCAATTGGCTGAAAGAGAGGAGGCAGCAGGTACTGATTAGGGGTGTGTTGTTTTATTGGCCGAGTACAGTATGTCAGGTAATGAAGACTGGAGCAACTATAGTTAATAACCTACAAAAATGACCTATATTCATGACACAATGCATGCTAGTCTGATCTGGGGTGGTGGTGGGCTGGGGGTTGGGGGGTGCAATCAAATGGCAGACTTTTGGAAAATTAAATTCAATACAGATAAGTGAAAGGTAATGCACAGTGAAAGAATAAAAATAGGGAACATGCTTCTTCAACGAATGGTGTTAAACTAACCTACGGAGGAGGCTGGAGGAGATCAGAGTTCCTAGGGATGCCCCTGTCCACTCTCTCTGGTCTGAGATTATGCTCTTTGTTCTTGACCCTCAGACTGGCTTCACATGTTAAATGAGCCAGGAAAACTATCTTTCAGAGGCATGATCGACCCCCATTTTCTCTCTCTAGCAGTCCCCCACCTGGGGGCTTGAATGTCATATTTGGTCTTTGATTTGCCTGGAGATCACAGCAAAGTCAATGTGGACCTAAAAATCCAGATGTGTCTAGTGTTTGTGCTCCTTGACCACCACCTTCTCCACTATAATATACCCGTCACCAACGATTTATCTACAATGGCTTGCTTGCTTATCTGTCTCTCTGATGATGTCTATTTTAAACTAAATTGTACACAGGATAGGTGTCAATCACACCTCAACTGTGCAGGTCATATACACAGTAGGAGCATCAGTCATGAATACTCTCACTGTTGCTATGTATGGTGTGGAGATGCCGGAGTTGGACTGGGGTGGACAAATGTAAGAAGTCACACAACACCAGGTTATAGTCCAACAGCTTTATTTGAAATCACAAGCTTTCGGAACTTTGGTTCAAAATTCCAAGATGCAGGCATTGAACACTTCAACTTGCTTGGACAGTAGTTAAAGGAAATACTGAGGGAGAGATTCTGAAAACACAGATGCCCGCTGTTCTATCCTCAGATCAGTGCGCAACAGGATGAGATGCCCTTTGGCAGAGGCATGCATGAATAGCACGGCAGCAGTCCGTTCCATTCAGGTCAGCAGTCAGTTGTTCCGCTCTGAAAGCCAACAGTGACTACAGCAAAGTGACCTGTGACATTGATGCGATTCCACTAGGATACGTCACAATTACAGGCAGCAGGCCTTCTGTATCCCTGCAGCTCACCATTCCTTCAACTAGGGGAAAACTTAGTAGCAGGGCACATGGACAACAAACATGTTGTCATAGCATGAATGGCAAAAACACACCTACCAAACATCATAAAATTAATTCACTATTAATTTATCTTGCATGTCCGTCATTCTTTCATTGTGGACTACAGAAAGCATCAGTTGTCCAAAAGCAAAATTCAGTGGCTAATTCCATGATATTCCCTGCAGGCATCTCATAGGTTCCACATAGGCATAAAAGAGGAGAGCAGTGGTGACCTCCATTGAAATTGGTAGTACACTGTACCTTTTTTAAAAATATTGATTCGGCGGATATGGGCATCGCTGGTACTGCCCATCCCTAGTTGCCCTGTGGTAGGCCTTCATTTTGAACCACTGCAGTGTAGCAGTTTGATACAACTAAGTGACTTGCTAGGCCACTTCAGAGGGCAATCATGAGTCAACCACATTGGTGAAAGACTGGGGTCATATGTAGGCCAGACCAGGTAAGGATGGCAGGTTTCCTTCTTTAAAGGACATAGAAACATAGAAGATAGGAATAGGAGTAGGCCATTCAATGCGATCATGGCTGATCATCCAAATTCAGTACCCGGTCCCTGCTTTCTCCCCATACCCCTTGATCCCTTTAGCCTTAAGAAATATATCCAACTCCTTCTTGAATATATTTAATGAATTGGCCTCTACTGCCTTCTGTGGTAGAGAATTCCACAGGTTCATCACTCTCTGGGTGAAGAAATTCCTCCTAATTTCTGTCCTAAATGGCCTACCCCTTACCCTTAGACTGTGACCTCTGGTTCTGGACTCCCCGGCCATCAGGAACATCCTTCCTGCATTTAGTCTGTCTAATCCTGTTAGAATTTTATAAGTTTCAATGAGATCCCCTCATTCTTCTAAACTCCAGTGAGTACAAGCCCAATCGTCCCAATCTCTCCTCATACGTCATTCCTGCCATCCCAGGTATCAGCCTGGTGAATCTTCGCTGAACTCCTTCCATGGCAAGAACATCCTTCCTCAGATAAGGCGACCAAAACTGCACACAATACTCAAGGTGCGGTCTCACCAAGGCCCTGTACAACTGCAGCAAGACATCCTTGTTCCTGTACTCAAACTCTCTCGCTACGAAGGCCAACATACCATTTGCCTTCTTAACTGCCTGCTGCACCTGCATGCTTACCTTCAGCGACTGGTGCACAAGGACTCCCAGGTCTCATTGCACTTCCCCTTCTCCCAATCTATTGCCATTCAGATAATAATCTGCCTTCCTGTTTTTGCCACCAAAGTGGACAACCTCACATTTATCCACGTTATATTGCATCTGCTATACTTCTGCCCAATCACCCAGCCTGTCCAAATCATCCTGGAGTTTCTCGGCATCCTCCTCACAGCACACACGCCCACCCAGCTTTGTGTCGTCTACAAATTTGGAGATATTACATCTAGTTCCCTTGTCTAGATCATTAATATATATTGTGAATAGCTGGGGTCCAAGGACCGATCCCTGCGGTACCCCACTAGTCACTGCCTGCCACTCGGAAAAAGACCCGTTTATTCCAACTCTTTGCTTTCTGTCTGCCAACCAGTTCTCTATCCAAGTCAATACCTTGCCCCCAATCCCATGTGCCTTAACTTTACACACTAATCTCTTATGCAGGACCTTATCGAAAGCCTTCTGAAAGTCCAAATACACCACATCCACTGGTTCTCCCTTATCTATTTTACCAGTTACATCCTCAAAAAATTCCAGTAGATTAGTCAAGCACGATTTACCTTTTGTAAATCCATGTTGACTTTGTCCGATCCTGTCACTGTTTTCCAAGTGCTCTGCTATTACATCTTTTATAATGGACTCTAGCATTTTCCCCACTACCGATGTAGTGAATCAGTTGGGTTTTTAATGACAATCCGACAGCTTCATGACTTTTACTGAATTCAAATTTTTTAAAATGCCGTGGTGGGATTTAAACTCACGTTCTCTGTGATTTTAGTTCAGGTTTCTGGATTACCAGTGCAATAACATAACGGTACTCCTGCAGGTCTTCAGGGCCTGCAAGGTGGCATACTTGGTGAGCAAGAGTCCCCTCATGTATTGTTCCTCTGCCATGAGCAGATAGCTGAACCTGCTGCAGTTCACCCACTCCCTGGGAGAGGACCTGCTGTATCTAAACTTGTCCCAAAATTGCCATCCAATATTGTACAATTACCACCAGCATCATACATTACACTGACAGCAATTTCTGCTCACTTTGACTTCACTACGCATCTGTGGAATGTTGCACATATTTGTGCTCCTTGACCACCACCTTCTCCACTATGAAATACCTGCCACCAATGATTGTTATACCCATGCTCTCAGGCAGAAAACTCAACGCTAATGCACATTTTAACTTGTGAAAATTCTATAAAATCTTCCCTCTCATGAAACTTACATGTCTGACATTGATTAATACAAGCCTGGGAATTGTTGTGCTAGTCAGGGCTAAAGATGAGTTACTAAAGGTTTTGTCAAAATTCTCGTCTATTAACCATCAATGCTGCTACATTAAGCAGGATGTGCAAGCTTCCACTCACAAAGTGGACTGGCCAAGGAAGTGGCAGGACTGATTAGGAAGCTGAGTAGCAGTGAAATGGTTCCAGCATTCATCCAAACCCCTGCATTGTGCCAGCTTTGGGTTAGCGCTACAACATGGCTGTTAAATGGCAGCTTAGCAAGCAGCGTCACCTTTGTTCATGGCTGTTTTGAAGCATGTGGCACAGCTCTTAAACTGTGTGTCTATTAAAAGGAGATGCTGGAGGGAGTGCTTCTTGGTCACTGCCAGGCAATGAACCATACTTCGCTGGTGGTCTTTCGCTGATCCTTCTTGTATTTCTCCACTAGATCAGGACTGAAAGGAACCCCCAGTACTGTGAACCTTCTGACTGCACAAATTTGCTTATCACTGCTGTAGTTGCCTTCCAATTCCTGGCATGCACAAACCTGAACGTCCATTTCATATGGGTGGAATTAGCATGTGCAATGTATCACAACATTAATTTTGTGGTCTGCTTCTTCTCCCCCACCGTAACAAGCAATAATTCCCCGAATTTACATGTGGAACAAGTCTAACACAATCTATGTGCTATAGTGCACCACCAGCTCAAAAGCCCTATAGCAATTTTATGACAGGCATTCAGCAGGTGAGAATCTGAACTTGTCCCAAAATTGCCATCCAATATTGTCCAATTACCACCAGCATCATACATTACACTGACAGCAATTTCTGCTCACTTTGATTTCACTACGCATCTGTGGAATGTTGCACATATTCATCATTAAACGGCCACAACAAAGAGACAGGTGTTTTGTTCACTTTCCACTGCTTGTTCATCCACTTTTGAAAGACTCCATCTTTCGGGTGAGACATTAAACCGAGGCCCTGTCTGTCCTCTCAGGTAGACGTTAAAGATCCCACGGCACTATAGAATAGTAGAAGAGTTCTTCCCAGTGTCCTGGCCAATGTTTATCCCTCAACCAACTGTAGTGTATGTACCCGTCTACCTTTAAGGGAACTATTGAATGTAACCGTTCACCTTTAAGAGAACTACTTTAGGTGTGGCACTATTTGTTTGGCTTCTGTATACTGTAATACCGATAGTGACCACACCAGTATATAAGTGTTGTGGCAGGATTGCTGGGGCAGATTCGCCCTGACCTTCGAATAGTAAAGACCTGTTTGTTTGTTACTCCTGAAGTCTGTGTCGTTAGTAACCGTACAACCCACAGACTTTACAGTGGCGACGAGTCCGATCGTACCCTGCGGCAAGACTACCAAAGCAACGAAGAGCGTCGAAGAGAGGCAACCGCCCTCGTCGTGCTGCTGAAAGAAAACACGAGGCTGCAGCAGGAGGAAGGAGGAAGACTTTAGCAATAAAAGCTTCCATCTGCAACAGGCACTGACTACCCTTCTACCACGGTGCAGAGTGAGCCGATCAGCTGGAAACAAGGCGGCCGCGGAGACTGTGAGTAGGGGAAGGTGTAGAGAATATCTGGAGGATAAGGGCAGAGCACTCGACCACGGTCAAGGGGGAACGGAGCCGGTCAGAAAGTCGGGTCCAACGGCGTCGTAAGACAGTCGGACCTCGATCGGCGGGAAAAGCCGGGCAGCGACCGCAGCCACGAAGCACTGAGACTGGGAGTAGGCGCGGGAAGAGAAACCCAGCTGCAGCCGGGGAGGGAAACACCGGTCTGCGAGAGGGCTGGGAGGCGAACAGGAACCGTGCGGGTGGGAGAGAGAGACAGAGCCGAGCAAGGGGAGAGAGACTGCGCGAGAGCCAGTCCAGCGGCTGAGCTGTTCTCCACCAACGGGGTACCCAGAGCCGATAGAACCGAATGTGCGGGAGAGGGAGAGACAGAGCCGAGCAAGGGGAGAGAGACTGTGCGAGAGCCAGTCCAGCGGCTGAACTGTTCTCCACCAACGGGGTACCCAGGGCCGGTAGAACCGAATGTGCGGGAGAGAGAGCGACAGAGCCGGGTACGGGGAGAGAGAGACTGCGCGAGAGCCAGTCCAGCGGCTGAACTGTCCTCCGTTAACGGGGTGTACCCAGCGCCGGTAGAGCCGTGCGGGCGGGAGGAAAAGACAGAGCCGAGTAAGGGGAGCTGTGCGAGAGCCAGCCCAGCGGCTGAACCTGTCCGCTGTGGGGAAAGCGTACCCCTTCCACCAGGAAGAAACGCGGGAAGCCGCCATTAGGCAGAGGAGACGACAGAAGCGGGAAACCGCCATTGAAGTGGGCGGGGAGAGAAAGGAAGAGCGGGAAACCGCCATTTTCACGGGAAAACCGCCATCTTAACTGACATACCGCCATTGAAGTGGGCGGGGAGAGAAGGAAAGAGCGGGAAACCGCCGATTTCGCGGGAAAACCGCCATCTTAGAAATAAACAAATAAATAAGAATACTTAAAGAAATACTGGTGCTGCTCCCAAGGGAAGAAAGATGCCTAAGCGAGGGAATATTAACGACTTTAATTCTGAAATAGAAGACTGGGCCACGTACGTGGAACGCATAGAGATCTATTGCGAAGCCAACAAAATAGAGGAAGACGACAAGGCGATAACATTGCTAAACTCGATGGGGGCAAAAACATACGGGCTCCTGAAGCATCTAATAGCACCAGATAAACCAGCGGATCAGACCTTCGAAGAGATTGTGGCTGTGCTGAAGGACCACTTGAACCCCACACCGTTGATGCTGGCTGAACGATTCAAATTCTACGCAAGAACGCAGAGGAAAGACGAAAGCAATGCGGAGTACTTGGTCGAACTGCGTAGGCTAGCGAAATACTGCCAGTTCGGAGGGAATCTGACAGAAGCACTGCGGGACAAGTTCGTATGCGGATTGTCCAAAGAAGGGACGCAGAAGTGACTACTGGAAGAGAACGACCTCACACTGGACAGGGCTGTCCTTATAGCTGCATCGCACGAAGCCGCAGCGAAAGGAACGGCGGAAATGCAACTAAAGGCGGCGGCACTCGGGGTGGACCAAATTACTTCAAGCACAACAAAATGCTACCGTTGTGGGAAGACAACGCATGACCAGAATCAATGCTGGTTTAAGAACCAAGAGTGTAGGAAATGTGGCAAACTGGGTCACATCACGAAGGTATGCCGGTCAGGGAAGAAGACCAACAATCAAAGGAAGCCACCACAAGAAAAGTACAACAAGGTACACAAGGTGGCTGAGAAGAGTTCAGACGAACAGAATTCAGACTCAGACCCAAACAACCAGGAGCTGGGTAGTCTGAGAATCCACAATGTGGGTAAAGAAACGGATCTACAAACCATCTGGGTCATACTAAAAATAGCTGGAGTCCAAGTAAGGATGGAGCTGGACACTGGATCAGCTCGATCAGTCATCAACCGAAGGGACTACCACCGGCTATTCTCTCACATACCTTTAAGAAATACCAAGTTCGTATTACAGACATACACGGGGCATAACGTATACCCCATGGGGAAAATAAGAGTCAAGGTGAGAGATAGGGGTAAAGAACACCCAAGAATGAACTTGTACGTATTACCTGAAGGAGGACCACCACTTCTAGGACGGGAGTGGATTAAGAAAATAGATATGGAATGGCACTACCTAAAAGCCATAATGAGGGAGGACTCGGTGCAAGCTATCAGCTCAGATTCTGAAATGGATGACGATAAGACCAATTCAAATATGGAAGACAAGGCTAAAAGGGACTTGCTGATGATGGGGAAGAAAACGAAGACATGCAGAAGGACTTATGTTACCAAGAAGAATAAAGCTGCAGAGCAGAACTCCAGGTTGACAGAGAATTCTGAGCCTGTTCAAGCAAAGGATTCATCCACGACGGAAGAACACCGAGTTCGGACTCAAACTTATGTCAAAGTACGACAACAATTAGAACAGTTGAGTGACCGTCTCGTACAAGAGATGAAAAATATGGAAAAGTTCTGGGACACCGAATGGGAGAACCTGGAAAGACAACAGAGACAGCTAGCTCAAGCAGAGAGCGACCATAGAGCCATCGTGGCCAAATACCAATCACATTCCCCTGATGCTGTTCAGGAACTAGAATATTTACAGAACGAACCAAAGGAAGAGGAATCTTCAGGAAGCCAGGATTTTATCCCAGTTCATCTCTACGACTCGTTGCAAGCAGAGTGTAACAAGTTGAAAGAACAGTATGAACAGGCCCAGACTACAATCCTGGAAGGGGTTAACTCGGCAACCTCCGAAAAGCTAGTTTTAGTGAAAGCATCTGAACAGCTAAAGGTTGAACATGAGCGAGAATTACAAAGGCTGCAGGAAATGTTTGATGAGCTCCAGGCCAAGACAGACTCATCGGTAGAGATTCCATCCATCGATGAAAAATTAGAGGTGGAAGACATAGCAGAACATGAAATTCAAGATGTCCAAGAACTCATTAAATTATTGAAGGCAACCCAGGACAAATATGAGGCGGCAATGGCCGAGGTTCAACAACTTGAAGAACATATTCAACTAGGAATCCGGGCAGTGGAAGGAAAGGCAACTGGAAGGATCACAGAGACTGTAGGAATGGCCCCTGAACAGGAGTTAGAGAACATCAAGGCGCAACTTCTTCGAGCGCTTAAAACCAAAGTACCGGAGGAAAGGAAGGTGAAAACATGGGAGGGAAAGGTGGATGAAATGGAGAAGACTCTAATCCACAGTGTCCCCGTAGAAGAGTTAACGGCCAGCCAACTCTTACACACGCTGAGGGACAAGACTCCAAAATGGGAACACGAGTTTCAGGGTTCAAAGGGAAAGAATTCGGAGCTTCCAAAAGTCACGGAGATAGCTGAGGTGGCAACACAGCTTTTACAAGGATGCCAAAAGTACGCTGAATTGCGTCAAGGGGAACAGAAGGGGGTGGAAACAGATACTCCAGTAGAAGGATTAAATAGCCTGACAACGAAATCCCCGATGGAAGGGAAGGTATTGAACTCACAAATGAGGCCAGTAGTGAAGGAATGGCAGACATCCCCGGAAGAGCGGAATGAATATGAATGTTTGAAGAAGTCTTTTCAAGAAAGATGGTTAGGGAAGGAACCACCGTCGGCTAACGTCCAGATGGATAAGAAGTAGAAGGGCCTCTCACTGGCCTAACTCAGGACGACCGAATATTACCATGACCTGATGAGTGACACTGAATATTACGAGGATCTGGTCTGCTCAGTTTGTGATGAAAACTCCCAAAGCGCTGAAATCCGGATGAAGCACTTAAGGTCTAAGGAACATAGAGAGTTGGTGGCGCTACAGCTGGCAGCCGAGAAAGGAGCTCAGAGAGTGTCAAAAAGGCAGAAAAGAAAAAGAAGAAGCAGAAGATAATAACTGTCTAAAATATTAGCACTTCTACCATCTCAGGCGGGACACTACGAAAGGAACTAAATTAGTTGAAAAACTGGAAAATATCAAGACAGCCAGTTGGTTGTAAAAGTCCGCACTGCTGGTTCAACAGGACGAAAGTTCAAGCTGTTACGTCAAGAAAAAGGCTATGGAGGAGTCACGCTAGCCATGTGAACCGGCTACACCAAAGAGATGTTGTTTGGAACGAGTCAAGATCAGAGACTGAATCTATGAACTGTTTCCGCAGAGACTGAAGCTGTGAACTGTTCCCACCAAGATTATATCTGTAAATTGTTTTATATGACATTGACTCCACTGAGATTATATCTGTAATTTGTTTTATAGGAAGTTGAAGATATGTATGTTTAACGGGGACTCTGTAAGTAATAAGCTAAAAAGGGAGGATTGTAGTGTATGTACCCGTCTACCTTTAAGGGAACTATTGAATGTAACCGTTCACCTTTAAGAGAACTACTTTAGGTGTGGCACTATTTGTTTGGCTTCTGTATACTGTAATACCGATAGTGACCACACCAGTATATAAGTGTTGTGGCAGGATTGCTGGGGCAGATTCGCCCTGACCTTCGAATAGTAAAGACCTGTTTGTTTGTTACTCCTGAAGTCTGTGTCGTTAGTAACCGTACAACCCACAGACTTTACACCAACATAACCAAAAAACAGATTATCTGGTTATTATTGCATTGCTGTTTGTGAGATCTTGCTGTGTGCAAATTGGCTCTGCATTTCCTACATTACAACAGTAACTACTCTTCAAAAAGTATTTAATTGGCTGTAAAGACCTGAGGTCATGAAAGGCACTATATACATGCAAGTCTCTTTCTTGGAGGTTTTGGAATTCTCAGATCAGCAGTAATTACAGACATCACTGTGTCATCACTGGTTAAACATAGGTCTACTCTTTTGGCCCATTACTATTTTACCAAAGTAGTAATATCTTGTGGTGTGTAATAACTGGTACCCAAGTAGGGTCTATCGCCTCAAAGTACCTTGTGGAGACAAGTGAGCAGTGGGATCACAGATCGCCGTTAGTCAAACCCTGGTGTTGGTTACCCAGACCTGCTGTTCTCTTGGAAGTTTCTATGCCCTGTTACTCTGGAATCAGTCCAAAGGAAAACTGACCTATGTCTCTATTCTTCCACTCTCATTGAAATGATAGAAAATGAGAAGGTTCCTTTCTATGGAAAATACTGATGCCACAAAATCAATTCTACCTCATGTCAGTGGTATGCTTAAATTAAAATATGCAAATATCCACTTTCTGGGCTGTGGAAGCCATTTTATTCAGTCAGCACTTTGTTGTTCAGGCAGCAATACTGCACACATGGCAAGTTTTTATTTAAATATATAATCTGTATTGCTTATTTTTTTTAAAATCTTTTGCTGCATGCACAGCCGTGATCCTGTGTGTCAGGGATTGGATGCCTAAGCGGACATGTGACGCCCTTTGTCCAGAGTGCTTACGCACAATCTCTGAACCAGTTAAATCAGGGATTTTGCCCACAAAAATGAGACACAAATGACCAACATCAAGGACACATGTTTATGAATCACTCATACTAATTCAAACTGATCTTGAGCCATAACATATACATCTCTACAACATAACCACCCACCGCCTAACCTCAAAGCTCCTGCAAGGGATAAAACTATTTTCTTACACCAGTTATGCTACTTTGATACTGAAAAGTGGGGTGCGAATGCAGCAAGCTCAGTACACAATTAGTGAAGCTACTTGGAAGGAGAGACCCCACACTGGTAAGAACGGGGATCTGTTGCAGTGGGAAGGCAGCTGAGCTGGAACCATAAAGGTAAACTTTTAAAATGCAATACCAAATTTTGGTGTCCTACTGTACCGTCATTCACATTTAAATGTTGGAGAAGAGCTATCTTGTGAGCTCGTAATTGTTACAATGACACTGGTAGCCAAAGGCCACTGAGCACCACTCCACAAACGTGTTTGACTACACAAGCACGCAGCCCTGCTTTCACTGGCTTCACAGTGAAAGCTACCTTCATTTTTGCAAATGGAGAGATGGTATTTTATATCCTTCAATATGGCTTCAAAAAGGTATCTTTGTACCTCTCTCTCAAGACCTCCTTAAAATGTACCTCTTTGACCAAGGTTTTAGTCACCTGTCCTAATATCTCCTCCTTTGGCTTGGTGTCAATTTTTGTCTGATTACGCTCCTGTGAAGTGACATTTCCTACGTTAAAGGTTTTTTTTAAAATTCATTCATGGGATGTGGGCGTCGCTGGCAAGGCCCGCATTTAGTGCCCATCCCTAATTGCCCTTGAGAAGGTGGTGGTGAGCTGTCTTCTTGAACCGCTGCAGTCCGTGTGATGAAGATACTTCCACAGTTAGGTAGGGAGTTCCAGGATTTTGACCCAGCGATGATGAAGGTGCTATATAGATGCAAGTTGTTGTTTTACTATATTTTCTTTCCTCTCTCTTGCTTCTTTCCTCTTTCTCTGTTTTCACTCTTTTTCTTCGCAGTCCAATGAAAGACAAGAGGATGGATTCAGGGCAATCTTAGCATCCACAGTACACCCTATGATTAATGGAGCACTTTCACTAATGCAATGAATGCTATACTTCCATACTCTTGGTACCTCTCACTCAAGAGCAAGAACTAAAGAGAGCTTGACTGCATGACTGGGAACCAGTAACGTAATCTTTGGAAGTGGGACTAGTAACTTTTCCAGCCTTGTAATCAGGCTGTGCCAGACAATGTGGAGCATGAGAAATAACCAGAGAGGCATGTTTTTTACTTGGCTGTGGATATAAGGCTGGGTAAAAACTGGACCTATCCTTGCAAACAGCATCACTTGAGTGCTTTGGCTTAGTGGTAACGAGTGAGACCAGAGTTCTAGCTGAGTTCTGGGTTGACATACTCATGTCCGGTAGGTGTGGGCTCCAGGAGTTGTGGAAGCCCATAAAACCCTTCTGCCACGTAGAAGAAATGACTCTATTGACTGGTATACTGATGGTTATTACGGCCATGGGAGAAGCGTTCACCTCGTGGCCTGTGAATCCTTCCACTACTTATATTAACGCTAAAGGGAAGCATGTGAGGATATGAAAACAGCAATATCATCACTGAGCAAAAAAAGGGAATAGTTGAGGTGGCCCATGGCCAAAACTGATTGTGTGCCAATGTGCTGCAGTATGAGGCCTGTATACAGTGAAGTTCCCGATTATCAGGGGAAGTGGTCAAGCACTTCCCCACAAAGATCGAAAGCATAAAGAACAGATCTTAGGCCAAGCTTTGTGCAATGGGGCCTCAAAGGGTAAAATATATACTGTAAAAATGGTTAAAGAATACAAATTAAAATAGCTTGCAATCATGCAGTAAATAACCCCCTTTGCCAACTACAAAACTCACTTTGCTGAGCCCAGCTGGCAGATTACTACCTCTGCAATTTAAGAATAAGACTAAGTAAGGTGGGAAATTAAGCTCCTCTCAGCAGCAGCGCTTTCACAAAAGATGGAAAATGATGTCCCTGCAAACAATTTGCTACAGACTTACTTCCAACAAAATAACATGTATAATTTGTGAAGTAAACTATAGAGAAAACGCCATAGAGGGCGGGCAAGGGGGGAGGAGACTGATTTGGGAGGATTAATCAGCCACAGCTCTGTCACCGATCAGACCCAATTTTGAAATATGCCCAAACTGAGGGAATGAGTCTCCTCTGTAGACTGTAAAGATCCTACCTGAAGGGAATTTGGGCAGCCTTATGTACACATAAATTACTCAGAATTCAGCAGAATTTGGCTAAATACCAGAAAATGATTAACCACAAAGATAGGTAAGAAAACAGAAAGCAAATGTACTGACACACAGAAGCAATGAATCATGGGCAATAAAATGTAGGTCATATTATAATACAACACTGAGGTTCTGCTAAGGCGAAAAAAATGAAGGGACACGTTTTCAGAAACAATTTTCTTTGTCCAATCATTGTCTAACACACAAGCAAACTCACCATGATGCCACGAGTCTCCAAACATAAGCAGAGTTTTAGTGGGCCAGCAAAGCTCTCTTGCTTGCTTAGGAGCTCCACCAATGAAGGAGAACTATCTGAACACATCTTATACACCACAAGCTTAACTTGAATTAGGATTCTTCTATTAATGAAGAGAATTAGGAAAGCCGAGAGGAACCTGTTAAGTATGTGTATTGTATTGAACAATTAACACAAAGACTTAAACGTATAACTCAAACAGGTCTTTACTGGTTGGAGGTAGGGACTATACATAGGTCTTTACTTCATGCCCACAGGCGGGAACTGAGGGGAGATCAGTACCCACAGTACTATTTATACCCCTATGGCCAGGAGTGGTACTGCGTATCACTACGCCCTACAAGTAGTGCAGTCCTGTCCATAGGTTCAAAGTAGCACACATATTACATACACAACATTCCTCCCTTCTTAGCTTTACAGTCATCTCCCCATTTAACATAATGTAATAACATATATAGCTTCAGGTTTACATAACAGAATAACATAGATACATAGATAACTTCATGTCAAAACAGATCACAGATTCAGTCTCTGCGGAAAACAGTTCACAGATTCAATCTCTGTGGTGTAGTCGGTTCACGTTGCTGGAGTGACTCATTCAATAGTCCTTCCATGGATTTAACAGTTTGAACTTCCGAACTGAATTGGCTCCGTTCGGAGGGACCACGTGTGTGATCTGGTAGAGGTAATAATGGTTCAGATGGGTCATCTTCTGTTTCGACTTTTCCTTTTCTGCTTCTTGGAGACTCTCTGGGCTCCACTGTTAGCTGCATGCGCAGTTCCTCCTTCTCGTCCTCCTTTTTCCGTAGTAGAGCCACCTTCTCCCGATGTTCCGTAGACTTTCGGTGCTCCTCCATGATTTCTGTATGGTGGGAGTCGAAGTTACAAGTTGGGCAGGACAGGACATAGTAATATTCGGTGTCGTCCTGATCTAGGCCAGCGAGAGGGTCTTCTATTTCCTCCATACCCAGCTGGGCGTTAGCCAGCTTTTGTTCCAAGTCCAGACATCTTTCCTGAAGAGACTTCTTCATGCGTACCTCTTCATCCAGCTTTTTCTGGGCTTTCAGCAAGTCGTTTACTAATGACCTCATTTGAGATTTTACTACTTCAACTTCTTTTGGAGATTGATTGATCGGACTATTCAATCCCTCTACCGGAGCAGCTGTTTCAGCGGTCTGTTGTTCTACGTTGACGTGAGTCAGCGTACTTTTGGCATCCAAGGGCTGCTCTGTTGCAGTCATCTCAGTCTGTGTTGCCACCTCAGCTCTTCCAATAACCTTTGAGAGCTCCGAACCCCTTTCGTTTGAATATTGAAGTTCGTGTTCAAGTTTTTCCCATTTCAGAGTCCTGTCCTTCAGCATATGCAGGAGTTGGCTGACCGTTAACTCCTCTGACATCAGACGTTTTGTGTGCTCCTGCTCCATTTTCTCCATCAGCTGCTTCTGTTGTCTTTCCAGATTCTCCAACTCTATATCAAAGAACTCTTTCGTTGCATTCAACTCTTGCTCAAAACGGCGAAGCATTTGTTCTAATTGCTGTTGTAGTTTGAAATGGAGTTGAGTTCGAGCCCGGTGTCCCTCAGAAATGGGCACATCAGTAGACTTGCCAGACTCAGAATCCACAGTTAAACTATGTTGTTGTTGCTCAGTGGAATTCTGTGCTGAAACTTTGTCTTTTGCACCTGAGTTGGGCTTACCATCATCCGTTCCAGAATCTGGGCCGACTATCTTCACCGAGTTCTCACTCGTTATTGTTTGTAGGAAATGCCAGTCCATATTCATTTTCCTAATCCACTCCCGTCCTAGTAGTGGAGGACCTCCTTCAGATATCACATATAAGTCCATTATTTGACTGTCTTCGCCCTTGTGGACCACTGCAACCTCTATTTTCCTGATGGGGTACACTCTTTGCCCCGTGTATGTTTTCAATATATTCCCCATATCCTGTAGGGGAATATGTTGGAATAACTTTCCGTAATCTTTCTTATTTATGACCGTCAATGCCGATCCAGTGTCCAATTCCAGTTTTACTTGGACTCCTTCTATCTGAAGAGTGACCCAAATTGTCTGGAGGTCTGCACCCTTACCAGCGTTGAGTACTCTTAAGCTAGCCAGTTCATTACAGCTTAAGCTAGCCAGTTCATTACTGCTAGTGTCTGAATCGGACTCCTGTTCGGTCACCTTGTGTACCTTTGCGTATTTTCCTTGCGCTGACTTCTTGTTGCTGGTCTTCTTCCCTGACCTGCATACTCTAGCTATATGTCCAAGCCTACCACAAGTTCTACATTCTTGGTTTTTAAACCAACACTGGTTCTGATCATGCGTTGTCTTTCCACAACGATAACATTTGCCAGAACTCACACCCAATTTGTGTGCACTGAGCTCCGGTGACCGTAGCTGCATTACTGCCGTGCCTCTCGCTGCGGCTTTGTGTGCTGCTGCCATAGTGACCGCCTTCTCAAGCGTCAGCTCATTCTCCTCGAGCAGTCGCTTTTGTGTATCCTGTTTAAATAAACCACACACAAATTTGTCTCGTAGTGCATCTGTCAGTCCCGTTCCAAACTGGCAATATTTCGCTAATTTACGCAATTCCAGCAAATATTCAGCATTGCTTTCATGCTGTAGCTGCCTTCTGTCGTAAAATTTAAATCGTTCCGCTAGCATCAGCGGCGTGGGGTTCAGATGATCTTTCAGGACAGTAACAATCTCATCGAACGTCTTATCCGCCGGTTCATCTGGTGATAACAGGTGTTTCAATTGCCCGTATGTCTTCGCACCCATTAAATGTAATAATGTTAGAGCTTTATCTTGGTCACGAATTTTATTGGCCTTACAATAATTTTTTACTCTTTCAACATATATGGCCCAATCTTCGAGGTCACTATCAAAGGTGCTAATATTCCTGTGTTTAGGCATTGTAGATTTGCAATTTCTCAGATTTTATTTTGTTTACTTGTTATCAAAGATGGCGGCTTCCCGCTCTTGCCGTCGTCCTCCGCCCACAAAATGGCGGTTTTCCCGCGCTTGGCGGTCTTCACCCGTCCCCCGACGCCGTCTCCCTTCAGCCCCCGAGTGCGGCCCTTATCTTCGCCGCGATCGATAGCCCGCGCTGTGCACCGCGGCTCTCGCACCTTGAGCTTCTGCAGCCGCCGCGCCTTTCAGTCCGAGTGCGGCCCTTATCTTTGGTCCCGATCGCTGGCCCGCGCTGCGCCTCGCACTTGAAGCGGCTCCCGGCCTCTGGCTCACCCGCTCGCGCGGCTCTTGCTCGCTCCCTCCCGGGCTCTGGCTTACCCGCTCGCGCGTTTCACCGCGGCTCTTATCAGGGATTGCGATCGCCCTTATCTTCTCCAACTTCCCCAGCCCTGTCTTTGCAGCCAACGCTGCACGGCTTACCCCACCACCTAGGTTGATCAAGGAAACTGCAGAAAGACTTCTGTCAGTTGCTGGAAGCTGTCAGGATGGCTGCTGCACTCCAGTGCTCAGTCGCTGATGGAGGCTTCAGAGTCCTAAAGCCTGTCGCTTCTAGTGGGGTGGTGATGTTTGAAACCTCTCTTCAACTGCCGCAGGGTAAGAACCTGACTCGTCGCCAGTGTTAAGTATGTGTATTGTATTGAACAATTAACACAAAGACTTAAACGTATAACTCAAACAGGTCTTTACTGGTTGGAGGTAGGGACTATACGTAGGTCTTTACTTCATGCCCACAGGCGGGAACTGAGGGGAGATCAGTACCCACAGTACTATTTATACCCCTATGGCCAGGAGTGGTACTGCGTATCACTACGCCCTACAAGTAGTGCAGTCCTGTCCATAGGTTCAAAGTAGCACACATATTACATACACAACAGAACCCATTGCCCTCATCAGTGTGATCTCAAAAAATCCACCAAAACAATTCGGACAGATGCCACTGGCAGTTTTAATGAAAACATTTGAGATGCACTCAAGCAGTGTAGAACACACTTGGAAGGAGTCGTCAACAGTGCTATAAAGTGGCACTTAATCACTAATAACCTGCTCATTGATACTCAGTTTGGGTTCCGTCAGAACCACTCAGCTTCAGACCTCATTACAACTTTTGTCCAAATCTGAACAAAAGAGCTGAATTCCAGAGGCATGGTGAGAGTGACTGCCCTTGATATCAAGGCAGCATTTGACCAAGTGTGGCACCAAGGAGCCCTAGTAAAGCTGAACTCAATGGGAATCAGGGGAAAACCTCTCCAGTGCCTGACATCATACCTGGCACAAAGGAAGATGGTTGTGGTTGTAGGCCAATCATCTCAGACCCAGGATGTAGCTGCAGGAGTTCCTCAGGGCAACGTCCAACACCCAACTATCTTCAGCTGATTCATCAATGACCTTCTTTCCATCATAAGGTCAGAAGTGGGGATGTTCGCTGATGATTGCAGTGTTCAGTTCCATTCGCAACTCCTCAGATAATGAAGCAGTCCATGCCTGCATGCAGCAAGACCTGGACAACATTCAGGCTTGGGCTGACAAGTGGAAAGTAACATTCAAGCTATACAAGTGCCAGGCGATGACCATCTCCAACATGAGACAGTCTAACCACCTCCCATTGACATTCAATAGCATTACCATCTACAAGAGCAGGTCAGAGCCTGGGTATTCTGCGGCGAGTGTCTCACCTCCTGACTCCCCAAAGCCTTTCCACCACCTACAAGGCACAAGTCAGGAGTGTGATGGAATACTCTGCACTTGCCTGGATGAGTGCAGCTACAACAACACTCAAGGAGCTCAACACCATCCAGGACAAAGCAATCTGCTTGATTGGCAGCCTATCCACCACCTTGAACATCCACTCTCTCCACCACCGGTGTACCGTGGCTGCAGTGTGCGCTATCCACATGATGCACTGCAGCAACTCGTCAAGTCTTCTTCAACAACACCTCCCAAACCCATGATCAACCTAGAAGGACACGGGCAGCAGGCGCATGGGAACACCACCACCTCCAAGTACCCAAAGTCACAATCCATCCCAACTTAGACATAAATCGTCGTTCCTTCGTCGCTTGGTCAAAATCCTGGCGCTCCCTCCCGAACAGCACTGTGGATGTACCATCACCACATGGATTGCAGCGGTTCAAGGTGGCTCACCACCACCTTCTCATGGGCAACTAGGGATGGGAAATAAATGCTGGCACTTCTAATTGTCCAGCTTCCTTATGTACCCAACAATTACAAATATATTATAACGGTCAGCCCACTGCAAGGTTGGATGAGGTGGGTAAAGTATCATAAGGCATTTGCCCTAATTTTTTGCACTGTGAGGCTACTCCAATACCTAGGACTGAAAGGAAACATTTCTGATATGCTTTCAGAAGAGCCTTATAGTATGCAACATACAATGGGAAGAGAATGGCACTGATAAACTACTCATGCCAGCATCCACTTCCTAACATACAAGAAAATCTCAATCTGCAAGGAAATTTTTATTTAGCATAAAAATAATTAATGTCTCATCCAAAGGACAGAGTACCTTCATCCACACATTGCATTGAACATACAAACATACGAATTAGGAGCAGGAGTAGCTCACTCAGCCCTTCGAGCCTGCTCCGCCATTCAATAAGATCATGGCTGATCCGGTTACTCCACATTCCCGCCTACCCCCGATAACTTTTCACCCCCTTGCTTACCAAGAATCTATCTACCTCTGCCGTAAAAATATTCAAAGACTCTGCTTCCACCACCCTCTGAGGAAGAGAGTTTCAAAGACTCACGACCCGCTGTGAGAAAAAATTTCTCCTCATCACTGTCTTAAATGGGCGACCCCTTATTTTTAAACAGTGACCCCTAGTTCTAGATTCTCCCACAAGAGGCAATATCCTCTCCACATCCACCCTGTCCAGACCCCTCAGGATCTTATGGGGGTGATTTTCACTCAGAAGTCGGGAAGGAGGCGGGACTACAACTTTCGGGGTTGTAGTCCCTCCATCGAGATGCGGCCAATCCACGCAAATTTAACTTGATTGACCTTGTTGAGCCCGCTGGGTGGGCTCAGCAGGCCAATTAAGGGCCACCCGGCAACAGGTGATGTCACAGACTGAAATTTCATCTGTCAAAACGTTTTGACAGATGAAATATCAGTGTTTCACAGCTGTTTGAAGCTGTCAAACACTGACAGTCTTACTTCTAACCTGAGTCCTTCTACACAGACTCAGTTAGAAATCTCTCCGGCACAGAAAGCTGCAGGCTGTTACTTTTGACAGTTCGCAGCCGTTCTGCTTTCTGTGCCGGTTAGATGATGGACTCCCGAAACCTAGAGGAAGGAAGGCTAAAAAGGTAAGTACTGGTAATTTAAACTTCTTTGCACACTTTAGACACACCAAACACACTTACCTTTGCACTCACTCACCTGAACACTGACATCTCGACCCCTCCAAGTCCTTCAACCCGACGCCCCGACTCCTCTAACTTGCCGTAGTTTGGAGCCGTCGGGAATCCCACACTTCAAGGTTTAAACTAGGGATTAGGCTAAAAACTACCTGTTAACTGGCAGTTAATTGTCACTAATCCCTTCCCGCCTCGGGTAGGCAGGTCCCAGTGCGGGGCGGGTACCCGCCTCCTTTGAAACTTACATGGAGGCGGGTTGGGGGCAGGATGGTGTCAGGACCCCCGAATTCGGGACTTTAACCCCCCGCACGCCTCCAATCCCGACTCCATGGGTCAGTTAAAATCGAGGCCTATATGTTTCAATCAAGTCACCTCTTATTCTTCTAAACTCCAGCGGATACAAGCCTAGCCTGTCCAACCTTTCCTCATAAGACAACCCACCTATTCCAGGTATTAGTCTAGTAAACCTTCTCTGAACTGCTTCCAACGCATTTACATCCTTCCTTAAATAAGGAGACCAATACGGTACATAGTACTCCAGATGTGGTCTCACCAATGCCCTGTATAACTGAAGCATAACCTCTCTATTTTTGTATTCAATTCCCCTCACAATAAACAATAACATTCTATTAGCTTTCCTAATTACTTGCTGTACCTGCATAGTAACCTTTTGCGATTCATGCACTAGGACACCCAGATCCCTCTGCATCTCGGAGCTCGGCAATCTCTCACCATTTAGATAATATGCTTCTTTTTTATTCTTCCTGCCAAAATGGACAACTTCACATTTTCCCACATTATACTCCATTTGCCAGATCTTTGCCCACTCACTTAACTTATCTATATCCCTTTGTAGCCTTATGTCCTCTTCACAATTTACTTTCCTGCCTATCTTTGTGTCATCAGCAAATTTAGCAACCAATCCTTCGGTCCCTTCATCCAAGTCATTTATATAAATTGTAAAAAGTTGAGGCCCTAGCACTGATCCCTGTGGCACACCACTCGTTACATCTTGCCAATCAGAAAATGACCCATTTATGCCTACTCTGTTTCCTGTTAGCTAGCCAATCTTCTATCCATGCCATTATGTTACCCCCTACACCATGAGCTTTTATTTTCCGCAATAACCTTTGATATGGCACCTTATCAAATGCCTTCTGGAAATCTAAGTACAGTGCATCCACCGGTTCCCCTTTATCCACAGCACATGTTACTTCCTCAAAGAACTCCAATAAATTGGTTAAACATGATTTCCCTTGCACAAAGCCATGTTGGGTCTGCCTGATTACTTTGAACTTTTCTAAATGCCCTGCTATAACATATTTAATAATAGCTTCTAACATCTTCCCTATAACAGATGTTAAGCTAAATGGCCTGTAGTTTCCTGCTTTCCGTCTCCCTCCCTTTTTGAATAAAGGAGTTACATTCGCTATTTTCCAATCTAATGGAGCCTTCCTCGAATCTAGGGAATTTTGGAAAATTAAAACCAACGCATCAACTATCTCACTAGCCACTTCTTTTAAGATCCTAGGATGAAGTCCATCAGGACCTGGGGACTTGTCAGCCCGCAGCTCCAACAATTTGCTCAGTACCACTTCCCTGGTGATTCTAATTTTTTTGAGTTCCTCCCTCCCTTTCATTTCCTGATTTACAGCTATTTCTGGGATGTTACTTGTATCCTCTATAGTGAAGACCGATGCAAAATACCTGTTCAATTCAACTGCCATCTCCTTATTTTCCATTATTAATTCCCCAGGCTCACTTTTTATAGGACCAACGCTCACTTTGTTAACTCTTTTTAAAATATCTATAGAAACTCTTACTATCTGTTTTTATATTTCTAGCTAGCTTTCTCCCATACTCTAATTTTTCTCTCCTTATTAATCTTTTAGTCATTCTTTGCTGTTTTTTATATTCTGTCCAATCTTCTGACCTGCCGCCCATCTTTGCGCAATTATATGCTTTTTCTTTCAGTTTAATACTATCTTTAACTTTTTTAGTTAACCACGGATGGTGGGTCCTCCCCTTGGGATGTTTCTTTCTTATTGGAATGTATATATTCTGTGTATTTTGAAATATTCCCTTAAATGTCTGCCACTGCAACTCTACTGACCTACCCCTTAACCTAATTTGCCAGTTCACTTTAGCTAGCTCTGCTTTCATGCCCTCATAATTGCCCTTATTTAAGTTTAAAATACTAGTCTTGGACCCACTCTTCTCGCTCTCAAACTGAATGTAAAATTCAATCATATTATGATCGCTGCTACCTAGGGGCGCCTTCACTATGAGGTCATTAATTAATCCTATCTCGTTGCACAATACCAGGTCTAGTATAGCCTGCTCTCTGGTTGGCTCCAGAATGTGCTGTTGTAAGAAACTATCCTGAAAACATTCCATGAACTCATCTATGCTACCTTTGCCCATCTGATTTTTCCAGTCTATATGCAGATTAAAATCCCCCATGATTGTTGCCGTACCCCTCTGACAAGCTCCCATTATTTCTTCCTTTATACTCCATCCTACCATGTGGTTACTGTTAGGGGGCCTGTACACCACTCCTACAAGTAACTTCTTGCCTTTATTATTTCTCATTTCTACCCAAACCGCTTCTACATCCTGGTTTCCTGAACTTAGGTCATCCCTCTCTATTGTGCTAATACCATCATTAATTAGCAGCCACCCCTCCACCTTTTCCCACCTTCCTGTCCTTCCTAAATGTCATGTACCCTTCAATATTCAGGTCTCAATCTATGTCATCCTGCAGCCATGTTTCTGTAATGGCTATCAGATCATTTTTATTTATTTCTATTTGCGCTATCAGTTCATCCGTTTTGTTTCGAAAGCTATGTGCATTCAGATGCAGAGCCTTTAGTTTTGTCCTTTTATTATTTTTGTAACCTCTAGCCTTATCTGTTGATTTACTCTTAGATTTGTACTCTCTATCCCTTCCTGTCACGGTCTGTTTATCATTTCCCATATTAATACCTTTCTCTATTGCCTTGTCTCTAATCTTTGAATTACCACATCTTCCCAAATTTGATCCCATGCCCCCAATATTTAGTTTAAAGCCCTCTCTACCGCCCTAGTTATACGACTCACCAGAACACTGGTCCCAGCACAGTTCAGGTGAAGACCGTCCCAACGATATAGATCCCACTTTCCCCAGTACTGGTGCCAGTGCCCCAGGAATTGAAACCCATTTTTCCCCACACCAGTCTTTGAGCCACGCATTCATCTCTCTAATTTTATTTACCCTGTGCCAAATTGCTCATGGCACATTATTACCCTTGAGATTCTGCTTTTTAAATTTAGCCCCTAGCTGCTCATACTCTCTTAGCAGAATCTCTTTCCTAGTTCTACCTATGTCGTTGGTACCTACATGGACCACGACCACTGGTTCCTCCCCCTCCCACTGCAAGTTCCTCTCCAGCCCAGAGCAGATGTCTTGAACCCTGGCAGGCAACACAGCCGTCTGGACTCTCGCTCTTGGCCGCAGAGAACTGTATCTATCCCCCTGACTATGCTGTTCCCAATTACCACTACATTCCTATTAACTCCCCCCGCTTGAAAGGCTTCCTGTGCCTCGGTGCCATGGTCAGTTTGCTCATCCACCCTGCAGCCACCGCTTTCATTCATACAGGCCGCAAGAACCTCAAACCTGTTGGACAATTGCAAAGGCTGAGGCTCCTCCACCTCCTGGGTCCCCATACCTGCCTCACATCCTCCTTTCCCTGACCACTGACCAAATCAGAAGACCCTATCCTAAGGGGTGTGACTGCCTCCTGGAATAAAGTGTCCAGGTAACATTCCCCCTCCCTGATGCATCGCAGTATCTACAGCTCGGCCTCCAGCTCATCAACTCTGAGCCGAAGCTCCTCAAGACGCAGACACTTACTGCAGATGTGTTCGTCCTGGCGTCCAGGAGCTCCAATATACTGCAGTCACAACACATCATCTGCCCTGCCATCTTTATTGAGAATTAACAAACCCTACTACACCTAATAAGATTTATTACTGCTAGTAAACTAGTACTAATGAAACCTTTAGATTACTAATACATTTCCTGGGCTTTAAAAGATAAGGGAAGTGAGCAAAATACTCACCAGCCAATCGCTTACCCTTTTCCCTGTGATGTCACCTTTTATTTTTCTCTAGATGTGGTTGGAGGGTGTGAAGGAGCCGAACGCACGCTGGTTCTCTGCCCCCTCTTGTGCAGCTTTGCAGCTCCTGCTCTCCTGGACGCTGACATGGCTAGACGAAGAAAGGGAACGTCTGTCTGTCTGTCTGTCTGTCTGTCTGTCTGTCTATCTATCTATCTATCTATCTATCTATCTATCTATCTATCTATCTATCTCCACTCACTCACCTCACAGCTTAACACTCTGTTCCAAGCTGCACTCTAGCCTCCCTTATTTATACTGCTGAGATTTAAATAAGTGAGCTCTCTGGCAGTTACAGAACCAGATTAGACCAGTTAATTAATTAATTACTCTCACCTGCTATCCAGCACAGAGCTTGCTTAGCTCTGCCCAAGCCTGGAAGAAGGATGCAGCATCAGCTCCATTTTCATAGTTATGTAAACAGAAGGTATATTCTCATTGCTTGCTTACATTATAAAGTTGGCAGAACTTAAATGTATGCTTCAGGGCACAGCACACTGGCCTCCCAATATCAGTGCAGTCCTTCCTGTACCAGGACAATGACCAGCTCTAATGGTGAATTCGAGCAGTCATGAGTGGCACTGTGAGCTTGAATTAAAGCCAGGGTAGGCTGTCCCATGTGGTCCATGTGATAGGCAGAGCTTGCTGGCTGACTTTTGACTGGAACTAACGGGGCTTAGATGGTTAAATTTTGAGGGCAGATTGCCTACACTTGGCTTGTATTCCCTTGAGTATTGAAGACTGAGGGGTGATCTGATGGATAAAATGTTTAAAGTATTTGATAGGGTAGATATAGAGAAACTATTTCTTCTGGTGGAGGAAATCAAGAACAAGGGGGCATAACCTTAAATTTAGAGCTAGGCCATTGAGGAGCAAAATCAGGATGCACTTTTTCCACACAAATGGCAGTAATAATCTGCAACATTCTCCCCCAATTGGAACAACTGGAGCTTTCAAGACTGAGATAGATAGATTTTCGTTAGGTGAGGGTATCAAGGGATATGGAGCAAAGGCTGGTAAGTGGAGTTTTTTTTATTCGTTCCTGGGCTGTGGGCGTCGCAGGCAAGGCCAGCATTTATTGCCCATCCCTAATTGCCATTGAGAAGGTGGTGGTGAGCTGCCTTCTTGAACCGCTGCAGTCCTTGTGGTGAAGGTACTCCCACAGTGCTGTTCGGGAGGGAGCTCCAGGATTTTGACCCAGCAATGATGAAGCAACAGCGATATATTTCCAAGTCAGGATGGTGTGAATCTTGGAGGGGAACTTGCAGGTAATGGTGGTCCCATGCGCCTGCTGCCCTTGTCCTTCTAGGTGGTAGAGGTCGCGGGTTTGGGAGGTGCTGACAAAGACCACAGAAACATAGGAACAGGAGTAGGCCATTGAGCCCCTCAAGCCTGTTCCACCATTCAATGAGATCATAGCTGATCTGCGACCCAACTCCATATACCTGCCTTTGGCCCATATCCCTTATACCTTTAGTTAACAAAAAGCTATCAATCTCCGATTTAAAATTAACAATTGATCTAGCATCAATTGCCGTTTGCGGAAGAGGGTTCCAAATTTCTACCACCCTTTGAGTGTAGAAGTGTTTCCTAACTTCACTCCTGAAAGGTCTGGCTCTAATTTTTAGACTATGCCCCCTAGTCCCAGAATCCCCAACCAGCGGAAACAGTTTCTCTCTATCTACCCTATCTGTTCCCCTTAATATCTTGAAAACTTCGATCAGATCGCCCCTTAACCTTCTAAATTCCAGGGAATATAACCCCAATTTGTGTAATCTCTCCTTGTAACTTAACCCTTGAAGTTCGGGTATCATTCTAGTAAATCGACACTGCACTCCCTCCAAGGCCAAAATATCCTTCCTAAGGTGTGGTGCCCAGAACTGCTCACAGTACTCCGTGTGGTCTAACTGTATAGCTGCAGCATAACTTCTACCCCCTTGTACTCTAGTCCTCTAGATATAAAGGTCAGCATTTCATTCGCATTTTAAATTATTTTCTGTACCTGTTCATGACATTTTAATGATCTATGTACCTGGACCCCCAAGTCTCTTATGATCTCCACTGTTTTTAGCTTTTCACCATTTAGAAAGTAACTTATTCTATCCTTTTTAGTTCCAAAGTGGATGACCTTGCATTTGCCTACATTGAAATCCATTTGCCACAGTTTTATCCATTCACTTAATCTGTTGATGTCCCTTTGCAATTTTATGCTTTCATCTACAGTGCCTACAAATCTACCTATCTTTGTGTCATTGGCAAATTTGGATATACGACTTTCTATGCTATCAGCTACGTCGTTAATAAATACTGTGAGTAGTTGAGGCCCCAACACAGATTGTACTGTCCTCCCTACGTGTATGTGTCTGTACGCAGTTAGGCAGCCAGCCAAACTCCTTTCAATAACGACATGGGAGTCAGGATGTTGCGTCCAAGCTCGGTGTTTAATAATGCCACACTTGTATGAGGTCAATGAAACAATACAAATCAGTTGCATTGGGTTGGAGTAAAACTGAGAAAGAAAAAAGAAAGAAATGCACCTTGTTACATACATGAGATATAACTACATCTAAACATGAATATGTAATGAAACCATTCAACTCACAGGCAATGCTTTCGAAGGCATAACAATGTAAGATTACAGCGGATTAACTTGCAGCACGCTCCATGCTGATGTGACCTCTTTGTTTGCTATCACTATACTACTTCCTGTTGAGTGACCCTCCTGGCCATTTCCATTTACTGCCACCTACTGGCGGCAACAAAACGAAACTCCTGCAATTATAAGGCAGAACACAGATCCATGCGAGACACCACTAGTCACATCCTGCCAGTTTGATTACCTACCCATTATCCCTACTGCCTGTCTCCTGCCGCTCAGCCAATTTCCTAACCAGGTCAATAATTTGCCTTCAATTCCATGGGCTTCTAACTTAGTTAACAGTCTCTTATGTGGGACTTTTATCAAATGCCTTCTGGAAGTCCATATAAATAACATCCATAGACATTCCCCTATCCACTCCTTTAGTCACCTTCTCAAAAATTCAGTCAGGTTTGTCAGGCATGACCTACCTTTCACAAATCCATGCTGGCTCTCTCTGATCAACTGAAAATTTTTGAGGTGTTCAGTCACCCTATCCTTAATTATAGACTCTAGCAATTTCCCAACAACAGATGTTAGGCTAACTGGTCTATAATTCCCTGGTTTCCCTCTCACCATTCTTAAATAGCGGAGTGACATGTGTAATTTTCCAATCTAAAGGAACAGTTCCTGAAGCGAGAGAACTTTGGAAGATCTGTAACCTCATGGCCCGGCATATCCCTCACTCTACCATTACCATTAAGCCAGGGGACCAACCCTGGTTCAATGAGGAGTGTAGAAGAGCATGCCAGGAGCAGCACCAGACGTACCTAAAAATTAGGTGCCAACCTGGGGAAGCTGCAACACAGGACTACATGCATGCTAAAAAGCGGAAGCAGCATGCTATAGACAGGGCTAATCAACGGATCAGATCAAAGCTCTGCAGTCCTGCCACATCCAGTCGTGAATGGTGGTGGACCATTAAACAACTAACTAGAGGAGGCGGCTCCATCAATATCCCCATCCTCAATGATGGTGTCGCCCAGTACGTGAATGCATAAGACAAGGCTGAAGCGTTTGCAACCATCTTCAGCCAGAAGTGCCGAGTGGATGATCCATATCGGCCTCCTCCTGAGGTCCCCGCCATCACAGAAGCCAGTCTTCAGCCAATTCGATTTACTCCACGTGATATCAAGAAACGGCTGAGTGCACTGGATACAGCAAAGGCTATGGGCCCTGACAACATCCCGGCTATCGTGCTGAAGACCTGTGCTCCAGAACTAGCCACACCTCTAGCCAAGCTGTTCCAGTACAGCTACAACACTGGCATCTATCCGACAATGTGGAAAACTGACCAGGTATGTCCTGTTCACAAAATGGAGGACAAATCCAATCCAGCCAATTACCGCCCCATCAGTTTACTCTCAATCATCAGCAAAGTGATGGAAGGTGTCATCGACAGTGCTATCAAGCAGCACTTACTCACCAATAACCTGCTAACTGATGCCCAGTTTGGGTTCCGCCAAGACCACTTGGCTCTCGACCTCATTACAGCCTTGGTCCAAACATGGACAATGGAGCTGAAATCCAGAGGAGAAGTGAGAGTGACTGCCCTTGACATCAAGGCAGCATTTGACCAAGTGTGGCATCAAGGAGCCCTAGTAAAACTGAAGTCAATGGGAATCGGGGGAAAAACTCTCCACTGGCTGGCGTCATACCTAGCACAAAGGAAGATGGTTGTGGTGATTGAAGGTCAATCATCACAACCCCAGGACATCGCTGCAGAAGTTCCTCAGGGCAGTATCCTAGGCCCAACCATCTTCAGCTGCTTCATCAATGACCTTCCCTCCAATATAAGTTCAGAAATGGGGATGTTCGCTGATGACTGCATAGTGTTCAGTGCCATTCACAACTCCTCAGATAATGAAGCAGTCCATGCCCGCATGCAACAAGACCTGAATGACGTTCAGGCTTGGGCTGATAAGTGGCAGGTAACATTCGCACCACAGAAGTGCCAGGCAATGACTATCTCCAACAAGCAATCAATGGCATTAACATCACCGAATCCCCCACCATCAACATCCTGGGGGTCACCATTGACCAGAAACTTAACTGGACCAGCAACATAAATACTGTGGCAACAAGTGCAGGTCAGAGGCTAGGTATTCTGCGGCATGTGTCTCACCTCCTGACTACCCAAAGACTTTCTAGCATCTACAAGGCACAAGTAAGGAGTGTGATGGAATACTCTCCACTTGCCTGGATGAGTGCAGCTCCAACAACACTCAAGAAGCTCGACACCATCCAGGACAAAGCAGCCTGCTTGATTGGCACCCCATCCTTAAACATTCACTCCCTCCACCACCGGTGTACCGTGGCTGTAGTGTGTACCATCTTCAAGATGCAGTGCAGCAACTCACCAAGGCTTCTTCGGCAGCACATCCCAAACCCGCAATCACTTCCACCTGGAAGGACAAGGGCAGCAGATGCATGGGAACACCACCACCTTCAAGTTCCCTTCCAAGTCACACACCATCGTGACTTAGAAGTATATCGCCGATCCTTCATCATCGCTGGGTCAAAATCCTGGAACTCCCTACCTAACAGCACTGTGGGAGTACCTTCACCACACGGACTGCTGCGGTTCAAGAAAGCGGCTCACCATCACCATCTCAAGGGCAATTAGGGATGGGCAATAAATGCTGGCCTTGCCAGCGACGCCCACATCCCATAAACAAATAAAAAAATATATTATTATTAGGGCATCGGCAATGTATTCACCGACTTCCTTTAAAACCCTGGGATGGAAACCATTTGGTCCTGGGGATTTGTCACTCTTTAGTGCCATTATTTTCTTCATTACTGTTATTTTACTTAGGTTAATTTTGTTGAGACCCTGATTTAATATTAGTTTCCTTGGGATTTCTGGCATGATATCCTCTTCCTTCACTGTAAATACTGACGCAAAGTAATTATTCAACATGTCTGCCATTTCCTTATTATTATTGACAATTTCACCGCTTTCAGTTTTTGAGGGGCCAACATTGCTCCTGACTACCCTCTTTTTCCTAATATAATTGTAAAAATTCTTTCTGCTGTTTTTGATATCCTTTGCAAGTTTCTTTTCATACTCCCTTTTTGCAGCTCGTACTATCTGCTTTGTGACCCTTTGCTGTTCTTTGTATTTTTCCCATTTGTCAGGATCTGTGCTACTTTTTGCATTTTTGTATGCTTTTTCTTTTAATTTTATGCTGTCTCTTACCTTCTTAGTCGTCTATGGCTGTTTTATTGGCAAGTAGAGCACTTGCCCCTAGGGGTATAAACTGGTTCTGTATCACCTTCAATTATTTTTTGAACATCTCCCACTGATCTTCTGTCATTTTACCCATTAACAGATTTGCTCAGTTTACTGTCGACAGTCTCAGCCTCATCCCGTTGAAGTCGGCCTTACCCAAATCTAGAATCTTAGTAGCTGTTTCACATTTCTCCCTATCAAATATTACATTGAACTCAATCATGTTACGATCGCTATTGGATAAATGTTCACGCACAGTTAGACTGCTAATTAAATCTGGCTCATTACTCATTACTAAATCTAATATGGAATGCCCCCTTGTTGCCTCTAGGGCATACTTGTTGTATAAAACTATCCTGGACACACTCAACAAATTCACTACCTTTCTGACAGGTGCTAGTCTACGTATCCCAATCTATATGAAAGTTAAAATCCCCCATTAAAACCACTCTGCCTTTTCTACATGCTTGTCTAATTTCTGCATTTATACAATCTAGCACTTCACAGCTGCTACCAGGGGGGCTACAACTCCCACTATAGTTTTAAACCCTTTCCTATGTCTTCATTCTATCCACAGAGTCTCCAATCTCATTATATCCTCTCTTATCGTTGAAGTGATTTCATTCTTAATCACGAAGGTTACACTCCCCCTCTACCATTTTCCCTATCTTTCCTGTAGACCTTATTGTGAAGGAACAAGCCATATAACCTATTCAGAGAAATACACCATCTTATGAAAGAATTCTGGCCTTAATAAAACATGACAAACTGGGTTTAGAAATCTAGAAACCTAACTATGAAATAGCTATGAAAGCATTCTGGCTATTGAGATAAGACAGTTGTTGACCCTGAATAAATAACCTTATTGAAACAGAAGGAGAAGGGCTCTGACAGGTTGAACTTTTGGAAAAAAAACAATGGTTCACCCTGGATAATGTGTACTAATTTACACTTCGTAAAGAAGCACATAAGATAAGGAACATCTGTCCTCGTAAAGATGACATAAATTAAGGAACACCTGCCGTCACACCGTTTTTTATATGGTAAACTTAGAACACCTAGAGATGAGACACGAGTCTGGCTGAGGTGGCAGTAAGAGTTGCAGAAATAGGCAGAAAAGTGACTAGAGATAATTAGCTTGCATCAGCAAAAAACCTTAAAGGAAATACCACTGGAAAAGGGTATAAATATTGAACTCTCAAATGGGATTACAGCTTCGCTTGAATCGGGCAAAGCGATTCTTGGCTTCAGAGGCGGCTCTGTAAGTCTCCAACTCTGTACCTTGGGGATCAAAGGTATTTGATTTTGGTGGATAACCTGTAGAACACTAAGAACTGTAATACTGTAGTGAAGTTAAGATTTAAAAGTAAGATTCTCTGATAAGATTGTAAGTTTTTTCTTTTTGGAACTGTTAATGTTGCGATTGACTCACCAACTGTAAATTACATGTCGGTTCTTTAATAAATCTATATATTTTTAGAATTGTCTCACAAGACTTCAGTATCAAAAACTCGTGAACTCAATCTCTGTACACTCTTTGGTGTAAGGCTCGCAAAATTATACAGATTCCCCCAATGTAAGAAAGAAGAAATATTGGACTGTTTGAATTAATATTGGGCCAAAGGGGACCAAAAATCAAAACCCCAGGAAGATTTGGCTAGTTTAAAAGGCATGTTCAGGCCTGTGGAAAAAAAACTGTGACAAAAGGAGGTGGGATGGGCCCCCGAAATACAGACAGTTTGAGTATTGGAAAGGCCAGATCGTCTGGGAATGTTCTGGGCCATCCCACATAAAGACAATAAGCCCACGGAAAGACTGTTCCCACCAAAAACCCACAGAGCCATTAAGAACATGAATAATACAATACATGCCAACAGTCAACAAAAGAGAACCTGGCCCCAGCAGGAAAAGGACAATCAAACAACAGTTTAAAACCAATCAGAAACATTTCCAAAACACTTAGCACATTTTAAACTGATTTCAAGGCAATCCGAAACCAGTTAAAAGCCAATTAAAATTAGATGGGACCATCCCCAAAACTCGATGAGAATTGAAACATATTAAAAATAACAAGCCTGCCAAAATTAACAAAGGACCAGAGATTTGGTGGTCAGATAAGCCAGTCCTCAAAACAGTATAATTGAGGCCTGCTTGTTCAGTAAAACATCATCAGACAGCACGGTAACATCCAGGAAAGATCAAGATCATCGCTGCGTTCGAAAGACAGTATGGTTCGATCGGAGACTTGAAGAAAGAAGAATGAAACAGAAGGAAAAGGAAAATCGCGGCAACCAAAGGCCTCAAGAAACCAACAACTAACAATATTACCACCAACCAGGTAATATTGGGCCACCGCGACCAACAAGAAACCAACCACCGAGAAATCAAAAAAACACAAACTTGTTTCCACTCTACAGGCTAGTTTGACTTACCCCTGGGTAAGATTTGACACAAAAGACTCTAAAAACTATACCTAACCAAAGAAAATTGGGTACTCACCCGATAAATCCAACTACGCATCTAACCGCATCAGCGGACAGGTGAAGACTGAAAACCCAACGCAGGTGCAGTCTTCCACCACGTCCGGGGTACGGCAGGCCCCAACCGCCACAACTAAAGAGAACCCCGAAATCGCGAACCTCTACAATCTGTCAAGAAAGTCGTTTGGTGAGCATTTCCTGGTCCTCTGGATTTCAACCTAGTTAGGATAGTGGGATTGGGAGGGTAAGGTATTTTTGTCGATTGTAATTCTCCCTTACATATTCCGAAGTGTTCCCCCTTTTAGAGTATAAGATTTATTGTATTGTATATTTTCCTGTCTCAAAATAAAAATCTCAATTCTTTTGACAACTCAGGTGTGTTACAATTTCATTACAACCCCCAAATAAGTCCAAAGTCTAGAACCAAGGGAGTGGGAGCGATTCGAACCGCTCAGGGAGTCAGAGGTAAAGCTGACCACTCACACCACCCCTTACATTGGTGAAGAGTTGCAGAATTCTGAGGGAGTTTTCCGGACCCTCATAATATCTGGAACGTTACAGTCTAGCTAAACTTATTAAAAGTGCTATCTGGAGGACGGTAACATTTTCAGGTTGTTCCTTTCCTTTAGGGAGAGATAGTCCGGACCTTTAGACCCAATTAAGCATCTTTAGGATTCGGCTACCTCAAACTTTATTTGGAAGTGAACGTCAGAGAAATACGCCTGATCCGGGGTAGCCCTAAAGGGGCTAGGACTAGTAATTATCCCTTCATTATAGCCTGGTATATTTCATTCCTTACAACCATGTCTCAGTAATGGATTACCATGTCATACCCTCCAATTTGAATTTGCGACTGCAGTTCATTAAATTTATTCCTTATACTCCATGCATTTGTATAAAGAACACTTATTTGGGCCACACACCCTAACCTGTCCTTCAGCTCTAATGTTTTACTCACTTTTGTTTCTTATTTCTCTTACCTGGTCTAATCATTTTATATCTTTTAGTTTTCCCTTTACATGTAGCGCCTAAAGCACAATTTCTGATTGCTACTCTACTCAAGAAGCCTTAGCGAGTTGCTGCAGTGCATCTTGTAGATGGTACACACTGCAGCCACGGTGCACCGGTGGTGGAGGGAGTGAATGTATAAGGTGGTGGCTGGGGTGCCAATCAAGCAGGTTGCTTTGTCCTGGATGGTGTCGAGCTTCTTGAGTGTTGTTGGAGCTGCACTCATCCAGGCAAGTGAACAGTGTTCCAACACACTCCTGTCTTGTGCCTTGTAGGTGGTGGAGAGGCTTTGTGGAATCAGGAGGTGAGACACTCGCTGCAGAATACCCAGCCCCTGACCTGCTCTTGTTGCCACAGTACTTATGTGGCTGGTCCAGTTAAGTTCCTGGTCAATGGTGACCCCAGGATGTTGATGGTGGGGAATTCGGCAATGGTCATGCAGTTGAATGTCAAGGGGTGGTGGTTAGATTCTCGCTTGTTGGAGACAGTCGTTGCCTGGTACTTGTGTGGCGCGAATGTTACTTGCCACTTATCAGCCCAAGCCTGAATGTCGTCCAGGTCTTGCTGCATGCAGGCATGGACTGCTTCATTACCTGAGGAGTTGCGAATGGAACTGAACACTGTGCAATCATCAGCGAACATCCCTATTTCTCAACTTATGTTGGAGGGAAGGTCATTGATGAAGCAGCTGAAGATGGTTGGGCCTAGGACACTGCTCCGAGGAACTCCTGCAGCGATGTCCTGGGGCTGAGATGATTGACCTCCAACAACGACATCCATCTTCCTTTGTGCAAGCTATGGCTCCAGCCAGTAGAGTTTTTTCCCCCTGATTCCCATTGACTTCAATTTTACTCGGGCTCGATGCCACACTCGGTCAAATGCTGACTTTGAGTCAAGGGCAGTCACTCGCACCTCGCCTCTGGAATTCAACTCTTCTGTCTATGTTTGGACCAAGAATGTAATGAGGTCGGGAGCCAAGTGGTCCTGGTGGAACCCAAACTAAGCATCGGTGAGCAGATTATTGGTAAGTGCCGCTTGATAGCACTGTCGACGACACCTTCCATCACTTTGCTGATGATTGAGAGTAGACTGATGGAGTGGTAGTTGGCCAGATTGGATTTGTCCAAATTTTTGTGGACAAGGCATACCTGGGCAGTTTTCTACATTGTCGGGTAGATGCCAGTGTTGTAGCTGGAACAGCTTGGCTGGAGGTGCGGCTAGTTCTGGAGCACAAGTCTTCAGCACAACAGCCGGGATGTTGTCGGGGGCCCATAGCCTTTGCTGTATCCAGTGCGCTCAGCCGTTTCTTGATATCACGTGGACTGAATTGAATTGGCTGAAGACTGGCTTCTGTGATGCTGGGGACCTCAGGAGGAGGCCGACATGGATCATCCACTCGGCACTTCTGGCTGAAGATGGTTGCAAACGCTTTAGCCTTGTCTTTTGCACTTGCATGCTGGGCTCCGCCATCATTGAGGATGGGGATATTCATGGACTAACTTGGCAGGGGGATGGGATACAGAGTGGAGCTATAGTAGGGGGTGATTTACAGCCAAATACGGAGGAAAAAACAAGTCAGCTGGGAAGGCAGAGCAAATATGTGAAGGCAAAAGGGAATATGGCAAGGCTGGAAGGCATTTATTTTAATGCAAGGAGTCTTGCAAATAAGGTGGATGAACTGAAGTTGTTGTTGAACACATGGGAGTACGATATTGTTGCTATCACGGAGACATGGTTGAGGGAGGGTCAGGACTGGCAGCTCAATATTCCGGGGTATAGAATCTTCAGGCGAGGCAGAGGGGGGTGTAAAAGGGGAGGGGGTGTTGCAATATTAATTAAGGAGTCAATTACTGCTGTAAGGAGGGATGATATATTAGCGGGTTCCTCTAATGAGGCCATATGGGTAGAACTTAAAAACAAAAAGGGGGCAAGCACTTTGCTGGGAGTGTACTATAGGCCCCCAAACAGTCAGGGGGAGATAGAGGAACAGATATGTAGGCAAATCTCAGAGAAGTGCGAAAATAATAGGGTAATAATAGTGGGGGATTTCAACTTCCCCAATATTAATTGGGATAGTCAGAGTGTGAAAGGCTTAGAGGGTGCAGAATTCTTAAAGTGCATCCAGGAGAGCTTTTTGAGCCAACATGTAGAAAGTCCTACAAGAGAGGGGGCGGTACTGAACCTAATTCTAGGGAATGTAGCCGGGCAAGTGGTGGAAGTGTCAGTAGGAGAGCATTTTGGCGACAGTGACCATAATTCGGTGCGATTTAAGGTGGTCATGGAAAAAGACAAAGACGGCCCGGAAATAAGGGTTCTAAATTGGGGGAAGGCCGATTTTAATATGATATGGCAGGATCTGGCCAAAGTGGACTGGGAGCAGCTACTTATAGGAAAATTCACATCAAAGCAGTGGGAGACTTTCAGAAGGGAAATAGCAAGAGTACAACGCCAACATGTTCCCGTAAAGGTCAAGGGGGGGGACCAACAAGCAAAGGGAACCTTGGATGACAAGGGATATACAAAAATGCATTAGGAAAAAAAGGGGGGCTTTTGGCAGTTACAAAAGACTAAAGACGGAGGAAGCCCTAGAGGAGTATAAAAAGTGCAGGGGCATACTTAAAAAAGAAATTAGGAGAGCGAGGAGGGGCCATGAAATAACACTGGCGAGCAAAATAAAGGAAAATCCTAAGATGTTTTATAAGTATATTAAGGGCAAGAGGATAACCAGGGAAAGGGTAGGGCCCATTAGGGACCAAAGTGGCAATCTGTGTGTAGAGCCAGATGATGTAGGCGGGGTTTTAAATGAGTTTTTTGCATCTGTGTTCACTATGGAGAAAGACGATGTAGACATAGAAATCGGGCAAGGGGACTGTGATATACTTGAACATATTAGCATCGAGAGGGAGGAGGTACTAGCGGTTTTAGCAGGCCAAAAAGTGGATAAATCCACAGGCCTGGACGAGATGTATCCCAGGCTGCTGTGTGAGGCAAAGGAGGAGATTGCAGGGGCTCTGACACAAATTTTCAGAACCTCTCTGGCCACAGGGGATGTACCAGAGGACTGGAGAACAGCTAACGTAGTACCATTATTCAAGAAGGGTAGCAGGGATAAACCAGGGAATTACAGGCCAGTGAGCCTAACATCTGTGGTAGGGAAATTATTGGAAAAAATTCTGAGGGACAAAATTAGTCTCCACTTGGAGAGGCAAGGATTAATCGGGGATAGTCAGCATGGCTTTATCAAGGGTAAATCATGTCTGACCAATCTGATTGAATTTTTCGAGGGGGTGACTAGGGGGGTGGATGAGGGAAATGCTGTGGATGTGGCATACATGGACTTCAGTAAGGCTTTTGACAAAGTCCCGCATAGGAGACTGGTCAAGAAGGTAAGAGCCCATGGGATCCAGGGTGCCTTGGCACGTTGGATCCTAAACTGGCTGAGTGGCAGGAGGCAGAGGGTGATGGTCGAAGGTTGCTTTTGTGACTGGAAGCCTGTGTCCAGTGGAGTACCTCAGGGATCGGTGCTGGGTCCCTTGTTGTTTGTGATCTACATAAATGATTTGGATGAGAATGTAAAAGGTATGATCAGTAAGTTCGCAGATGACACGAAAATTGGTGGGGTGGTAAATTGCGAGGAGGAAAGCCTCAGGCTACAGGACGATATAAACGGGTTGGTCAGATGGGCGGAAAAGTGGCAAATGGAATTTAACCCTGAAAAGTGCGAAGTGATGCATTTTGGATGGACAAATAAGGCAAGGAAATACACAATGAGTGGTAGGACCCTAGGAAGTACAGAGGGACCTTGGTGTACATGTACATAGATCCCTGAAGGCAGCGGAACAGGTAGATAAGGTGGTTAAAAAGGCATATGGGATACTTGCCTTCATTAGCCGAGGTATAGAATATAAGAGCAGGGAGGTTATGATGGAGCTGTACAAAACGCTGGTAAGGCCACAGCTGGAGTACTGTGTGCAGTTCTGGTCGCCTCACTATAGGAAGAATGTGATTGCTTTGGAGTGGGTGCAGAGAAGATTCACCAGGATGTTACCTGGGATGGAGCACCTCAGCTATGAAGAAAGACTAAACAGGCTGGGGTTGTTTTCCTTGGAGCAAAGAAGGCTGAGGGGGGACCTGATTGAGGTGTACAAAATGATGAGGGGCATAGATAGGGTAGATAAAGAGGAACTTTTCCCCTTAGTAGGGGGGTCGATAACAAGGGGGCATAGATTCAAGGTAAGGGGCAGGAGGTTTAGAGGGGATTTGAGGAGGAACTTTTTCACCCAGAGGGTGGTTGGAGTCTGGAACTCACTGCCTGAAAGGGTGGTAGAGGCAGGAACCCTCACAACATTCAAGAAGCATTTGGATGAGCACTTGAAATGCCATTGTATACAAGGCTATGGACCAAATGCTGGAAAATGGGATTAGATTGGACAGGGCTTGATGGACGGCGCAGACACGATGGGCCGAAGGGCCTCTTTCTGTGCTGTATGACTCTATGGAGCCTCCTCCTCCCGTTAGTTGTTTAATTGTCCACCACCATTCATGACTGGCCTTGGCAGAACTGCAGAGCTTTGATCTGATCCGTTGATTGTGGGATCGCTTAGATCTGTCTATAGCATGCATGTAGTTCTGTGTTGCAGCTTCCCCAGGTTGGCACCTCATTTTTAGGTACACCTGGTGCTGCTCCTGGCATGCTCTTCTGCACTCCTCACTGATCCAGGGTTGGTCCCCTGGCTTGATGGTAATGGTAGAGTGAGGGATATGTCGGGCCATGAGGTTACAGATTGTGTTGGAATACAATTCTGCTGCTGCTGATGACCCACAGCGCCTCATGGATGCCCAGTTTTGAACTGCTAGATCTGTTCTGAATCTATCCCATTTAGCCCGGTGGTAGTGCCACACAACATGATGGAGGGTGTCCTCAATGTGAAGATGGGACTTCGTCTCCACAAGGACTGTGCGGTGATCACTGCCACCAATGCTGTCATGGACAGATGCATCTGCGACAGGTAGATTGGTGAGGATAGGGTCAAGTAAGTTTTTCCCTCATGTTGGTTCTCTCACCACCTGCCCATTGGTTCTCTCACCACCTGCCCAGTCTGGAAACTATGTCCTTCAGGACTTGGCCAGCTCGATCAGTAGTTTTGCTACCGAGCCACTCTTGGTGATGGACATTAAAGTCCCCCACCCAGAGTACATTCTGTGCCCTTGCTACTCTCAGTGCTTCTTCCAAGCGGTATTCAACATGGAGGAGTGGTGGACTCACCGGCAGCAGCAGCAGCAAGAGTGGCCCTGGGGGGAGCCTGAGCGACAGCGGGGAGTATAAGGAGTGGGAGAGAGAGCGAGGTCCAGACTCACTGGCTGCAGCGAGAGCGGCCCTGGGAGGAGCCTGAGCGACAGCGGGGAATATAAGGAGTGGGTGAGAGAGCGAAGCCCAGACTCACCGGCAGCGGCAGCAGCGAGAGCGGCCCTCAAACAGGCAACATTTGAAAGTGACGTTAGAAATTAAAAGTGACATCGGCACAAGGGAAGCAACTGATTGGTGAGTAGTGGGTGAGTGTTTTTTTTTTAAGTTTAAAGCTTATTCTATTAAGTTAGTTCTTAGTCTTTAAATAAAGGGTAGTTTTTAGTCTTTTAAATAAAGGTTAGTACTTCATTTTTTAAATAGTCTGTTAGATAAAGGGATGACAGGAATGGCAGGGCAGCTCAGTCTAGCGGAGTGCACATCCTGTGGCATGTGGAAAGTCATTGACGCATTGCGTTGCATGGATGACTACATGTGCAGTAAGTGTCACCAGCTGCAACGACTCGAGCGACGGTTTACAGAGCTTGAGCGGCGACTGGAGTCACTGTGGTGCATCCGCGAGGCTGAGAACTACGTGGATAGCACGTTTAGTGAGGTGGCCACCCCGCAGCCTAAGCGAGAGCGGACAGAGAGCAAGTGGGTGACCACCAGACAGAAGACCACCAGTGCAGGAGGCCCTGGAGGGCATCTCGCTCTCCAACCGGTATTCTATTCTGAGTACTGGTGGGGGAGATGGTCCCTCTGAGGAGTGCAGTCAGAGCCAAGTCCTCGGCACCACGGGTGGTTCTGCTGCACAGTGGGGGGGAGGAAAAATAGTGGAAGAGCAATAGTGGTAGGGGATTCAACAGGGAGGGGAGCAGGCAGGCGTTTCCGCGGCCGCAGATGTGACTCCAGAATGGTATGTTGCCTCCCTGGTGCCAGGCTCAAGGATGTCACCGAACGGCTGCACAGCATTCTAGGGGGAAGAGGGTCAACAGCCAGGTGTCGTGGTCCATATCGGTACCAATGACAGATTAAAAAACAGGACCTCAAAGGTAGTAATCTCCGGGTTACTCCTGGTGCCACGTGCTAGTGAGTCCAGAAATAGGAAGATAGAACAGATGAATGTGTGGCTGGAAGGATGGTGCAGGAGGGAGGGCTTTAGATTCCTGAGGCATTGGGACCGTTTCTGGGGGAGGTGGGACCTCTACAAGCCGGACGGGTTGCACTTCAACAGAGCTGGGACCAATATCCTCGTGGTGGGGTTTGCTAGTGCTGTTGGGGAGGGTTTAAACTAGTTTGGCAGGGGGATGGGAACCTAAGAATACAGTCAGTAGGGAGGGAAGAAAAACTGGAATTGGAAAACAAAAACATAGAAAGTAAATTGGAAGGACAGAGGAATCAAGGGCTAGACAGTAGTCAACAAGGAGGTTTGCCTGTACTAAATGGTATATACTTCAATGCAAGGAGTATAGCGAACAAGGCAGATGAGCTGAGGGCACAGGTAGATACTTGGGACTATGATATTATAGCTATTACATAGACATGGCTGAAAGACGGGCAGGTATGGCAGCTCAACATTCCTGGTTACAGGATTTTCAGACGGGTTAGAGAGGGAGGTAAAAAGGGAGGGGGGTCGCGGTATTAATTAAAGAAACTATTACAGCTGTGAGGAGGGATGATATGTTGGAGGGATCATCAAACAAGGCCATATGGGTCGAATTGAAAAACAAAAAAGAGGCGATCACACTGCTGGGAGTGTACTACAGACCCCCAAACAGTGAGAGGGAGATAGATGAGCAAATATGTAGACAAATTTCTGAGAAGTGCAAAAACTATAGGGCAGTAATAGTAGGGGATTTCAACTACCCCAATATTAACCGGGATAAAATTAGTGTGAAGCGTATAGAGGGTGCGGAATTCCTAAAATGCATCCAGAACTTTTTTAGCCAGTATGTAGCAAGCCCAACAAGGGAGGGGGCGGTTCTGGACTTAGTTCTAGGGAATGAAGCTGGGCAGGTAGAAGGCGTATCAGTGGCACTGTGGTGCTAGTGACCATAATTCAGTTAGATTTAAGGTAATTACGGAAAGGACAAGGATAGACCAGGAATAAAAATTCTAAATTGGGGAAAAGCAAATTTTGCTAAGCTCAGAGGGGATTTAGCCATAGTGGACTGGAAACAGCTACTTGAAGGTAAATCAGTGTCAGCAGTGGGAGGCATTCAAGGAGGAGAGCCGGAGGGTTCAGACCAAATATGTGCCCTTAAAGAAAAAAGGTGGGACTGTGGCGACACGCCACCACTGGACATAATCCGCTCACGGCGGCACGGACAGTCTAAGCAGAAGCCCCCAGCCGGGGGCCCTTTCCTCCAGCAACTTGTTTCCCGCAGGGACAGGCTGCCGGGAGCACTTCCTGTCTGGGAAGTATTTAAGTGGATGCGCGGGCTTTTCTAGTTCCTGTTTGCCATGTGGTTAGAATAAAGCAGTTGTGTTTTCAATAGCTCTGGTCTCGACTCCCAAGTTTGCCGCGGTATCTCAACACTGGTGACCCCGACGCTCAGGACGAATCCTAAGCTAGCATGGCGGATACAAACGCAGTCACGGTTAAATTACCAGACTTTTGGGAGAACCTCGCCGAAGCCTGGTTCGTTCAAGCTGAGTCCAGATTCCGGCTGAAAGGCATTACAGTCGACGCCACGAAGTACGACTACCTCGTCGCCTCGCTCACCTACGCTACAGTCCCCAAGGTTTGGGCAGCGCTGCAGGATCCACCAACGGATGGCAAGTACGAACATCTGAAGGCTGCGCTACTTAAAAAATTTCAAACGTCCTCTTACCAGCGCCACTGCCAACTCCTGGACCTCCCCGGCCTTGGTGACGCTTCACCATCAGACCTGCTCTCCCACATGCTGTCCCTCTCAGACGACAAAAATCCCGGCGCCCTTTTTCGCACGCTTTTCATTCGGCAGCTCCCCGCCAGCATCCGCCCGCTCATTGTGGAGTCTGGCTCCACGGACCTGAATGATATAGCCGAAAAGGCCGACCGGCTGCTCTCTGCACAGGCCGCTCGCGACGTCGCGCCCGACCTCACGGCAACGACCACGCGGTCTTCCCGGCCCGTTAGGCCCGACCGCCCTACCACTCCGGGTCACTGCTACTACCACACCCGTTTTGGCGCTAGGGCTCAACGCTGCACGCCGCCGTGTACCTTCAAAACCCCCCCCGCACCGGCCCCCGCGATGGCCGCGGGGCAGAAGGAGCCCCTACTGTACGTCACTGACGACAGAACCAACCGCCGATTCCTGTGCGACACAGGGGCCCAGCACAGCATCACCCCCGCCTTCGCCCTCGAGATCCAACGCGGCACACGGGGTATCACACTGGCTGCAGCCAATGGCTCTGCCATCCGCACATATGGCACCCGCATGGTCACACTCGACCTCGCGGGCCGCCGCTACCGCTGGGAGTTCCTCACAGCCAAGGTCCTCTGCCCACTCATCGGCGCCGACTTCCTACGCGCCCACGGCCTCCTCGTCGACATTCCGAGGCACCGCCTCGTCGACATCAACACTATGGCCCCCATCCCCGGCGCCTTTACCCCAGCCCGTTCGGCCGGCCTGACGACCTACTGCCTCGCCAACGCCACGGACGACTACTCGGCACTCCTAGCTGAGTTTCCCGCCCTCACTAACCCGACCTTTTCGGCCAAAGCCGCAAAGCACGGTGTGGAACACTATATCCCCACCACCGGCCCCCCAGTTTCTGCCCACGCCCGCAGACTCAACCCGGCCAAGCTGGAAATCGCGCGGGCCGAGTTCGCCACCATGGAACAACTCGGCATCATCCGCCGCTCCAGCAGCCCGTGGGCCTTGCCCCTCCACATCGCCCCCAAGCCCGGCGGAGGCTGGCGCCCTTGCGGGGACTACCGCCGCCTCAACGACGCCACCACCCCCGATCGATACCCGGTGCCACACATCCAGGACTTCTCGGCCCGACTGGCCGGACAAACCGTCTTTTCCAAAGTCGACCTGGTGCGCGGTTACCACCAAGTCCCCGTACACCCCGCGGACATCCCCAAAACGGCCGTCATCACCCCATTCGGCCAGTTCGAGTTCCTGAGGATGCCCTTCGGCCTCAAGAATGCAGCACAGGCTTTCCAGCGCCTTATGGACTCAGTCCTTCGGGACCTGAACTTCCTATTCGTCTATCTAGATGACATTCTCGTGGCCAGCTCCTCCAAACAGGAACACCTCGAACACCTTCGCATCCTGTTCGGGCGCCTAGCCCAACACGGGCTCATCCTCAGCCCGGCAAAGTGCCAATTCGGCCTCACCGAGATCGATTTTCTCGGTCACCACATCACCCCTGCTGGGGCCGTCCCCCTGCCCAACAAGGTGCAGGCCGTCCAGCAATTTCCCCGCCCCACAACCATCAAGGGCCTCCAAGAGTTCTTCGGGATGGTGAACTTCTACAACAGGTTCATCCCCAGAGCTGCAGCCCTCATGAAGCCCCTATACAACTCCCTCCGAGGAAAATCCGGCAAGATGGACGTAGCCTGGACCACTGACACGGCAGCCGCCTTCGACGCCACCAAAAACGCGCTCGCCGACGCCACTCTGCTCGCGCACCCGAAGGCCGATGCCCGGGTCGCGCTCACCACCGACGCCTCCGACCACGCGGTCGGGGCCGTGTTCGAGCAGTGGGTCAATGGCGCGTGGCAGCCACTTGCCTTCTACAGCCGCCAACTGCGCCCCCCGGAGGTCAAATACTCCACTTTCGACCGCGAGCTTCTCGCGCTCCACCTGTCGGTCCGCCATTTCAGGTTCCTCCTGGAAGGCCGCCACTTCACCGCGTATGTGGACCGCAAGCCACTCACGTACGCGATGGCCAAGCACACCGAACCCTGGTCCGCTAGGCAGCAACGCCAGCTCGCGGCCGTGTCCGAGTTTACTACGGACATCCAGCACGTCTCCGGTAGAGACAACGTGGTCGCCGACTGCCTTTCCCGTCCCGCCGTCTGTGCGAATCACCTCGCGGTCGACTACGCACAACTAGCAGCGGCCCAGCTCACAGACCCAGACCTCCTCTCGGCGGCTACCAGCCTGCCAGGGCTACGCCTAGCCAAGGTCGCGCACGGGCCCGAAGCCACGGCAGTCACTTGCGACGTCTCACTCGGCCAACCCAGGCCGGTCGTCCCGGAGACCTGGCGCCGCCGCGTTTTCGACGCACTCCACGGGCTCTCTCACCCGGGTTCCCGTGCATCCGTCAAACTCCTCTCCAAGCGCTTGGTCTGGCGCGGCCTAAGCAGAGATGTTCGGACTTGGGCCACCTCCTGCCAACGGGCTAAGGTACAGCTGCACACCAAAGCACCCCTGGGAGACTTCGAGGTACCCAGCCGCCGCTTCGACCACGTACACGTCGACATCGTCGGTCCCCTGCCGCCATCGCAAGGCCAAACTCATCTCCTCACGATGGTCGACCGCTACACACGCTGGCCTGAGGCAGTGCCGCTGACCTCCACCACCACAGTCGACATCGCCAGGGCGTTCGTTAACACCTGGGTTGCGAGGTTCGGCGTACCAGCCGACATAACCTCCAACAGAGGCGCCCAGTTCACCTCCGAACTCTGGACGGCCACAGCACGCAACTTCGGGGTGACGCTCCACCGCACCACGGCGTACCACCCGCAGGCCAACGGGCTTTGTGAACGCTTCCACAGGTCACTCAAGGCCTCACTCCGCGCCAGCCTGCAGGACAGTACCTGGACTGACCGCCTACCGTGGGTGCTACTCGGCCTACGCACCGCGGTCAAGGAAGACCTCCAGTCCTCGGCAGCGGAGTTAGTCTACGGACAACCGCTGCGCGTCCCAGGCGAATTCCTCCCGGAGCCTAACAAGCCTTGGTCGGCCGAACAGCAGCGGCTCAACTCTTTCTCTTCCGCTCAGCAGTTCACCCCACTTCCGGTCAAACGACACGGCGAACTCGCACCTCACGTCCCGCCAAATTTACAGCAGGCGCGCTTCGTCTTCGTGCGACACGACGCGCACCGCGGGCCCCTGCGACCCCCGTACGAGGTACTACAAACCGGGGACAAGGTCTTCAAGCTGCGACTCGGCGACAGGGTCGACACAGTCTCCATCGACCGGCTGAAACCAGCACACACAGAACCAGGGGAACAGGTCCCCGTGGCCCAGCCTCCAACTAGAGGCCGTCCCCCCGGCAAGCCAGCACAGCCGGCGGCGAACCGCCCGACCCAACCAACTAGACCGGCGACCACTCAGAGCCGCTGCGGCAGAACCATTAGACCACCGTCACGACTCGTCCACTCCTCCTAAGCGGATTCTGGGGGGAGCTCTGTGGCGACACGCCACCACTGGACATAATCCGCTCACGGCGGCACGGACAGTCTAAGCAGAAGCCCCCAGCCGGGGGCCCTTTCCTCCAGCAACTTGTTTCCCGCAGGGACAGGCTGCCGGGAGCACTTCCTGTCTGGGAAGTATTTAAGTGGATGAGCGGGCTTTTCTAGTTCCTGTTTGCCATGTGGTTAGAATAAAGCAGTTGTGTTTTCAATAGCTCTGGTCTCGACTCCCACGTTTGCCGTGGTATCTCAACAGGACTAACAAATCTAGAGCCCCCTGGATGTCTAGGGACATACAGGGTAGGATAAAGAAAAAAGGGAGGCGTATGACAGATACCGAGGGCTAAATACTGCAGAATCTTTAGAGGAGTACAGAAAGTACAGGGGTGAAATTAAAAAGGATATTAGGAAAGCAAAGAGAGAGCATGAAAAATTCTTGCCAAGTAAAATCAAGGGTAACCCAAAGATGTTTTATAAATATATTAAGAGTAAGAGGATAACTAAAGAAAGGGTAGGGTCTATTAGAGATCATTAGGGTAATCGGTGTGTGGAGACGGGAGATGTTTGTAGGGTTCTTAATGAATACTTTGCGTCTGTTTTCACAAAGGAGAGGGGCAGACATTGCTATCAGGGAGGAGGAGTGTGAAATATTAGATGAAATAAACATAGTGAGAGAGGAAGTATTAAGGGGTTTAGCAGCTTTAAAAGTGGATAAATCCCCAGGCCAGGATGAAATGTATCCCAGCTGTTAAGCGAAGCAAAAGAGGAAATAGCAGAGGCCCTAACCATCATTTTCCAATCCTCTCTGGCTTCAGGTGTGGTGCCGGAGGACTGGGGGACTGCTAATGTGGTACCCTTGTTTAAAAAGGGAGAAAAGGATAGACCGAGTAATTACAGGCCAGTCAGCCTAACCTCGGTGGTGGGAAAATTACTGGAAATAATTCTGAAGGACAGGATAAATCTTCATTTAGAAAGACACGGATTAATCAAGGATAGTCAGCACGGATTTGTCAAGGGAAGGTCATGTCTGACAAACTTGATTGAATTTTTTGAGGAGGTAACACGGAGGGTAGATGAGGGTAGTGCGTTTGATGTAGTGTATATGGACTTTAGCAAGGCTTTTGATAAGGTTCCACATGGCAGACTGGTCATGAAGTTAAAAGCCCATGGGATCCAGGGCGAAGTGTCAAGTTGGATTCAAAACTGGCTCGGAGGCAGGAAGCAGAGGGTAATGGTTGATGGGTGCTTTTGTGACTGGAAGGCTGTTTCCAGTGGGGTCTCACAGGGCTCAGTACTAGGCCCCTTGCTTTTTGTGGTATATATCAATGATCTAGACTTGAATATAGGGGGTATGATTAAAAAGTTTGCAGATGATACTAAAATCGGCTGTGTGGTTGATACTGCAGAAGGAAGCTGTAGACTGCAGGAAGATATCAATAAATTGGTCAGGTGGGCAGAACAGTGGCAAATGGAATTCAATCCGGAGAAGTGTGAGGTAATGCTTTTGGGGAGGGCTAACAAGGAAAGGGAATACACATTAAATGGTAGGACACTGAGTAGTGTAGAGGAACAAAGGGACCTTGGAGTGCATGTCCACAGATCCCTGAAGATAGCAGGCCAGGTAGATAAGGTGGTTAAGTAGGCATCCGGAATGCTTACCTTTATTAGCTGTGGCATAGAATACAAGAGCAGGGGGGTTATGCTTCAACTGTATAAAACACTAGTTAGGCCTCCGCGTGCAGTTCTGGTCACCACATTACAGGAATGATGTGATTGCCCTAGAGAGGGTACAGAGGAGATTTACAAGGGTGTTGCCGGGAGTAGAGAATCTTAGCTATGAGGAAAGACTGGATAGGCTGGGTTTGTTTTCCTTGAAACAGAGGAGGCTGAGGGGAGAACTTATTGAGGTATATAAAATTATGAGGGGCCTAGATGAAGTGGATAGAAAGGACCTATTTCCCTTAGCAGAGGGGTCAAAAACCAGGGGCACAGATTTAAAGTAATTGGTGGAAGGTTTAGAGGGGATTTGAGGGGAAATTTCTTCACCCAGAGAGTTGTGGGGGTCTGGAACTCACTGCCTGAAAGGGTGGTAGAGGCAGAAACCCTAACCACATTTAAAAAGTACTTAGATGCGCACTTGGGATGCTCTAACCTGCAGGGCTACGGATCAGGAGCTGGGAAGTGGGATTAGGCTGGATAGCTCTTTGTTGGCCGGCACGGACACGATGGGCCGAAATGGCCTCCTTCCGTGCTGTAGCTTTCTATGATTCTATGAGTACTGATTCATCAGCTGAGAGAGGGCAGTAGGTGGTAATCAGCAGGAGGTTTCCTTGCCCATGCTTGACCTGAAGCCATGAGACTTCATGGGGTCTGGAGAAAATGTTGAAGACTCCCAGGGCCACTCCCTCCCGACTGTATACCACTGGTGGGACAGGACATACCCAGGGATGGCGATGGAGGAGTCTGGGACATTGGCTGAAAGGTATGATTCTATGAGTATGACTATGTTGGGCTGTTGCTTGACTAGTCTGTGCAACAGCTCTCCTAATTTTGGCACAAGTCACCAGATGTTAGTGAGGAGGACTTTGCAGGGTCGACTGGGCTGGATGTGCCGTTGTCGTGTCCGAAGCCAGTGCCTAGTTCGATGTTGGGTGGTCCATCCGGTTTTATTCTTATTATTGTTTCTCATAGCGATTTGTTACAACTGAGTAGCTTGCTAGGCCATTTCAGAGGGCAGTTAAGAGTCAACCACATTGTTGTGGGTCTGGAGTCACATATAGACCAGACCAGGTAAGGACAGCAGATTTCCTTCCCTAAAGGAATTCAGTGAACCAGTGACAATCTGATAGTTTAATGGTCAACATTACTGATACCGTTCCTGTTGGAGTGGAGGTGTAGATCAGCCATGATCGCATTGAATGGCGGAGTAGACTTGAGGGGCTGAAAGGCCTGCACCCCTGCTCCTAACTCTCACATCTACCATTCATCCAGTGGCAACAGCTCTGAAATATATGCAAGATCTTCCATTCTAACAGTTTGACATTTTTAATAGCATTTGTTATGGTAATATAACTTTCCTATTTAGCTTTCCAATGAGAACTGCTAGCTGTTCAACTGCCCTTATTCATTGCATTCTAATATTGCTGATAGAAGTTGAAACCACTGTCAGTAATATGTGGGACTGTGCAGCTTTAATAGTTTAAACCAGTTCTTTTTTTTAGCTTTGTGGCTGGAATTGTTTTCAACAGCAATTGGTCAGCATTGAAAGTATTCAAGAGCAAAGCTTAAGAGATGAGGTAGATGAATTTTGCAATGCTCGTATTCAGATTATAAAAATGATAACTTGAGTGCCCACCTCCTTAACTTAGTAAACAGCCGTTTATAACTGATTGATCATATTCAAATTTGTACCAGATTAATTGAGATTTCTTCAGTTTGACTCGGGAGACTCGGCGGCGAGGTACTTAAAGCGGCAGCGGGGCCAGGAGAGGCCTCAGAGCAGCGGCGGCAGGCAGCGAGAGCGGAGGACCTGAGGGAGACTCGGCGGTGGCGGCGAGGTACTTAAAGCGGCAGCGGGGCCAGGAGAGGCATACCAAACTCCAGTCTGCTAGCTCAGAGGGTAGCAGAGAGGTAAAAAGTATTCGGGGTGTGATGTCACCAGGGAGCAGGTAAGTGATTGGTTGGTGAGTTTTCTCTCTTTTCAATACAAGCTTGAATTCTGTGGTGTTAAATTTCTAGGGTCTCTGTGTTGTAGTGGGGACAGTTGGTAAATAAAGCGCCCTAGAGTATACCTGTAACTGGGGTATTGAATAAATTTTTAAATTAATTAAAGGAGTAAGTCATGGCAGGAGAGCTCAGCCCCGTGTTCTGCTCCTCTTGCTCCATGTGGGAAGTCAGGGACGCTGCCAGTGTCCCTGGCGACCATGTGTGCGGGAAATGCATCCAGCTGCAGCTACTTGTAGACCGCATTGCGGTGCTCGAGCTGCGGGTGGATGAGTTTTGGAGCATGCGCGATGCTGAGAGGGTCGTGGATAGCACGTTTAGCGAGTTGTTCACGCCGCAGGGTAGGGCTGCACAGGCAGAAAGAACTTGGGTGACCATCAGGCGGAGCAACAGAGGCAGGCAGGAAGTGCAGGGGTCCCCTGCGGACATCCCCCTTTCAAACAGGTATACCAAGTTGGATACTGTTGAGGGGGATGACTCACCAGGGGAAGGCAGCAGCAGCCAGCTTCCTGGCACCAAGGACGCTTCTGCTGCTCAGAAAGGGAGGAAAAAGAGTGGGAGAGCAATAGTGGTAGGGGATTCTATCGTAAGGGGAACAGATAGGTGTTTCTGTGGCCGCAAACGTGACTCCAGGATGGTTTGTTGCCTCCCTGGGGCCAGGGTCATGGATGTCACTGAGCGGCTACAGGGCATTCTTAAGGGGGAGGGTGAGCAGGCAGAGGTCGTGGTCCACATTGGGACCAACGACATAGGTAGGAAGGGGGATGAGGTCCTGCATCAAGAATTTAGGGAGCTAGGTAGCAGATTAAAAAACAGGACCTCAAAGGTTGTAATCTCTGGATTACTCCCAGTGCCACGTGCTAGTGAGTATAGGAATAGGAGGATAGAACAGATGAATGCGTGGCTAAAGAGTTGGTGCAGGAGGGAGGGTTTTAGTTTCCTGGATCACTGGGCCTGCTTCTGGGAAAGGTGGGACTTGTACAAGTCGGACGGGTTGCACCTGAACCAGAGCGGGACAAATATCCTTGCGGGGAGGTTTGCTAGCACTGTTGTGGGGGGGGTTTAAACTAACTTGGCAGGGGGATGGGATACAGAGGGGAGCTGAAATAGAGGGTGATGTGCTGCCAATCATAGAGAAAAAAACAAGTCAGCTTGGTAGACAGGGCAAATATACAAGGGCAAGGCTAGATGGCATCTATTTTAATGCAAGGAGTCTTGCAAATAAGGTGGATGAACTGAAGGTGTTGATAAACACATGGGAGTATGATATTGTTGCTATCACGGAGACATGGTTGAGGGAGGGGCAAGACTGGCAGCTCAATATTCTGGGGTACAGAATCTTCAGGCGAGACAGAGGGGGAGGTATAAGAGGAGGGGGTGTCGCAATATTAATTAAGGAGTCAATTACTGCAGTAAGGAGGGATGACATATTAGCAGGTTCCTCTAATGAGGCCATATGGGTGGAGCTTAAAAACAAAAAGGGGGCAAGCACTTTGCTGGGAGTGTACTATAGGCCTCCAAACAGTCAGGGGGAGATAGAGGAACAGATATGTAGGCAAATCTCAGAGAAATGTGCAAATAATAGGGTAATAATAATGGGGGATTTCAACTTCCCCAATATTAACTGGGATAGTCAGAGTGTGAAAGGCACAGAGGGTGTAGAATTCTTAAAGTGCATCCAGGAGAGCTTTTTGAGCCAGCATGTAGAAGGTCCTACAAGAGAGGGGGCGGTACTGGACCTAATTCTAGGGAATGTGGCCGGCCAAGTGGAAGAAGTGCTAGTAGGTGAGCACTTTGGTGACAGTGACCATAATGGGCCAGAAATTCCAGAACGGGGCTTGCAGCGCGTGCAAGCCCCGTATTTACACTTACCCCGCGCTCGTGCCGATCAGCTTCTGGGACGCCTGAACTTGCAGAAATAGAAAGCACATTCCCGGGCAGCGTATGACGTCACGCCGCCCAGGAGTGCAGCCAGCGCGAAGCCAGGAGCGTGCAGTGTAAGTGAGACACGCCCCTTGAGGTCTCAGTTTCACTGGACACGCCCCCAATGTTTCTGTCAAGCTGCTAAGGATTTTTACATGCAAAGCAGCAGTTTAAATAGGTTTTTGGAAGTTTTTTGAAGATTTTGGTAACTTTTATAAACTTTTTAAAATGTTTACATTATTTTGAGTAATCTGAAGTAGTTTTAAAGAGAATTAAAGCAATTTAAAGACTTTTAAAAGCCCTAAAAGAATTTTTTTAATTCCATTTATTTATTTAGCAATGTCGTCGTCATACGTGTCTTCACACTGTTCCCTTTGGGGAACTGTATGAAGTGGTGGAAGGATTTATGGCCATGATTAACGCTCATTCCGTGACCGTAACCATCTTTGAACCAGCCATTAGGGCGGTTAGTCCTATGGCGGGAGGGTTTTACGGGCTCCCACAAGCTATACAAGGAGGGGGGGCCACCCACACCCACGGACGCAAATATCCCACTGCATGTCAACCCAGAATTTAGAGCCGGAGCTCCGACTCCACTTGCCGGGACTGTCTGGAGCGGGGTTCGAAACCCTACCCTGATCTGGCCCAGCGGCGGGGATCCTACCGCTATGACAAAGGCCCAATCCAATTAGCAACGTGAAATGGCAGCATAGGGCTCCAGTCACGGGGAGGGAAAAGGCGCAGGAAACGTATGGGTGTCACCTTTTGTGCGGAGTGGGCCTTTTGCGTAGCAGTAAGCATCCCCGCCGCTGGGCCAGAAGGAGTAGGGTTTTGAACCCCACTCCAGACAGTCCCGGCAAGTGGAGTCGGAGCTCCAACTTTAAATTCTGGGTGGACATCCAGCGGGATGCTTGCGTCCGTGGGTGTTGCTGGCCGCCCCCCCCCCTCAGATGGGTTGTGGGAGCCCGTAAAACCCGCCCGCCATAGGACTAACCACCCTAATGGCTAGTTCAAAGATGGTTACGGTCACGGAATGAGCGTTAATCACGGCCATAAATCCTTCCACCACTTCATACAGTTCCCCAAAGGGAACAGTGTGAGGATATGTACGATGATGACCTCTTGCGCAATGCACCTCCTTGGACCCTCAGTCGCAGATGCGAGGGGGCAAGTTGTGCAATTGTTAAATTTTTTATTTTATTGACATGTAAAATGTTGGCCCAGTAATTCCCTTCCAAATGCGCTAGTACGGTCGGGGTACTTACGCATCTGGCCGGATGAAATGCCGGTTTTCAGCATGCACAGTGCATGTGGGGAAAACCGGCATTTCCTGTCCTCTGAACGAAGGGGTTCAGAGGCAGAACGCGTGCGACTGCACAGGCAGCGCGTGCGCAGTATAATTCGCCGCTTTCATTAATGCTTTCAGTGAGGTCCAGTCATTACAACTTACACATGAAAAAAGCATGGGTACAGTTGCTCCAGAGGAAGATATTTCTTATCGTGGAGCTTCTGAAAGTATGTATGTCTGTATATATTCCTTTACTTATGTGTATGAATGTATTATTTAATTATGACTTTCAGAGAAAGTAACTTATTGGAAAATCATAATTAAAAATATACATTCATACACATTAGTAAAGGAATATAAAACATACATACATATACGTAAAGGAATATATGTTGACATACATACATAACTCATTCTCACATTCCATTCACAGCCACAATTGCTCCTTCTACCTACCGTTCTGAAAACCCGTTTAAAAAAAAAAAAAAAATTAAAGTTTAAAACTTAGTTAAAATTTCTTAAAATAACTTCCCTCCCTTTCCCAAACCTAAATATTGCATTTCATAAGCTCCTCCATAAAATATATCTCCTTCCCCAGCCAATGAACAACTTTACACTTGCTTTTTTCAAGTGCAAGTTCTAGGGACTTACCCTCACTCAATCCATCAGTGAAATCTACAAAGTTCACTGCGCAAGCGCTGCCTGTGCAGTCGCACGCGCTGTGAACAGACCTCGGGTCTGGAAATGCCGGCGTTCCCCGCATGCGCTGTTCCTGCTGAACGCCGGCATTTCCAACGGCCAGATGCGTGAGTAACCCGACCGTACTCACGCTTCTGGCCTGGAATTTCTGGCCCAATATGGTGAGATTTAAGGTGGTCATGGAAAAGGACAGGGATGGGCCGGAAATAAAGGTTCTAAATTGGGGGAAGGACGATTTTAATAGGATAAGGCAGGATCTGGCCAAAATGGACTGGGATCAGCTTCTTGTAGGAAAATCCACATTGGAGCAATGGGAGGCTTTCAGAAGGGAGATTGAGATCATACAATGGCAACATGTTCCTGTAAAGGTCAAGGGTGGTTCGAAAAACCACAGGGAACCTTGGATGTCAGGGGATATACGAGAATGGATTAGAAAAAAAAGGAGGGCTTTTGGCAGATACAAAAGGCTAAAGACGGAGGAAGCCCTATAGGAGTACAAAAAGTGCAGGGGGATACTTAAAAAAGAAATTAGGAGATCAAGGAGGGGCCATGAAATAACACTGGCAAGCAAAATAAAGGAAAATCCTAAGATGTTTTATAAGTATATTAAGGGTAAGAGGATAACTAGGGAAAAAATAGGGCCCATTAGGGACAAAAGTGGCAATCTGTGTGTGGAGCCGGAAGATGTAGGAGGGGTTCTAAATGAATTTTTTGCATCTGTTTTCACTATGGAGAGGGACGATGTAGACATAGAAATAGGGCGGGGGGACTGTGATATGCTCGAACATATTAACATCGAGAGGGAGGAGGTATTGGCGGTTTTAGCAGGCCTAAAAATGGATAAATCCCCAGGCCTGGACGAAATGTATCCCAGGCTGCTGTGTGAGGCAAAGGAAGAGATTGCGGGGGCTCTAACACACATATTCAGAACCTCTCTGGCCACAGGGGATGTGCCAGAGGACTGGAGAACCGCTAATGTAATACCATTATTCAAGAAGGGGAGTAGGGAAAAACCGGGGAACTACAGGCCAGTGAGCCTAACATCAGTGGTAGGAAAATTATTGGAAAAAATTCTGAGGGACAAAATTAGTCTCCACTTGGAGAGGCAAGGATTAATCAGGGATAGTCAACATGGCTTTGTCAAGGGAAGATCATGTCTGACTAATTTGATTGAATTTTTTGAGGGGGTGACTAGGTGTGTGGATGAGGGTAACGCAGTGGATGTGGTATACATGGATTTCAGTAAGGCCTTCGATAAAGTCCCGCACAGGAGACTGGTCAAGAAGGTAAGAGCCCATGGAATCCAGGGTGCCTTGGCACATTGGATACAAAACTGGCTTAGTGGCAGAAGGCAGAGGGTGATGGTCGAAGGTTGTTTTTGTGACTAGAAGCCTGTGGCCAGCGGGGTGCCACAGGGATCGGTGCTGGGTCCCTTGCTGTTTGTGGTCTACATTAATGACTTGGATATGAATGTAAAAGGTATGATCAGTAAGTTCGCGGATGATACAAAAATTGGTAGGGTGGTAAATAGCGAGAAGGGTAGTCTCAGTCTGCAGGACGATATAGATGGGTTGGTCAGATGGGCGGAACAGTGGCAAATGGAATTTAACCCGGAAAAGTGCGAGGTGATGCACTTTGGGGGGACAAACAAGGCAAGGGAATACACAATGAATGGTAAAACCCTAGGCAAGACGGAGGGTCAGAGGGATCTGGGTGTGCAAGTACACAGATCCCTGAAGGTGGCGGAACAGGTGGATAAGGTGGTAAAAAAGGCATATGGGATACTTGCCTTCATTAGCCGAGGCATTGAATATAAGAGCAAGGAGGTTATGATGGAGCTGTATAAAACACTGGTTAGGCCACAGCTGGAATACTGTGTGCAGTTCTGGTCGCCACACTACAGGAAGGATGTGATAGCTTTGGAGAGGGTGCAGAGGAGATTCACCAGGATGTTACCAGGGCTGGAGCGCTTCAGCTATGAAGAGAGACTGGGCAGATTGGGTTTGTTTTCCTTGGAGCAGAGGAGGCTGAGGGGGGACATGATTGAGGTGTACAAAATTATGAGGGGCATAAATAGGATGGGTACTAAGGAGCTTTTTCCCTTAGTAGAAGGGTCAATAACTAGGGGGCATAGATTCAAGGTAAAGGGCGGGAGGTTTAGAGGGGATTTGAGAAAGAACTTTTTCACCCAGAGGGTGGTTGGAGTCTGGAACTCACTGCCTGAAAGGGTTGTGGAGGCTGGAACCCTCACAACATTCAAGAAGCATTTGGATGAGCACTTGAAATGCCATAGCATACAAGGCTACGGACCAAATGCTGGAATATGGGATTAGATTAGACAGGGCTTGATGGCCGGCGCGGACACGATGGGCCGAAGGGCCTCTATCCGTGCTGTATAACTCTATGACTCAGTTGGAGCACTCTTGTCTGAGAGTCGGAAGGTTGTGAGTTCAAATGCCACTCCAGGAAGTTGAGCGCATAATCTAGGCCGATAGTTCAATGCAGTACTGAGGGAGTTCCTGATGTCCCAGGCCACAATTCCTCCCTCAAACACTAAAGTCAAATTAACTGGTCATTCAACTGTTTGTGGGGCCTTGCCAGCTGAAACTAGCTGCTGCCAGCCAATGGTGGCACTACAAAAGTAATAAATTGATTGTGAAGCGTCTCGGGACATCATGAGGACACAATAAAATTCTATATAAATGGCTCATAAATTTAAATATTACTTGATGATCGGTACTACTCAACCTACAACTTACTGTTGCTGTCCTCTTCATATCCAAAACCATGTAACTACCAGGCAGTTCAAGGGATCTAAGGGTTTTCTGCCCGACTATCTGCCTGACTGTGGGATTACCACCCTCTGCAGCATGTGATCCAGCAACTTCCCATCCTCTCAGATATTGCAGAGGCTTGGTCCGCGAGATCAGCTATCCCGTACTCAGGAACTTCATCCCCTCTGGCACCTGATGTAGACACAGATTCCGTGGAAACCTTGTGGAGATAGGATTATATTCTTCCCACATATAGTCACCAATTCTAATCTTACAAAGAGAAAATGTTTATTCACTTTCATACTGCGTTCAGTTCTGGGCACCACACCTCAGGAAAGATATATTGGCCTTGGAGAAGGTACAGTGTAGATTTATCAAAATTATACTTATACACTAATATGCCACTTATTTCCCGACTTGAAAATAACAAATTGTTCTGAAGCATTTAAAGTTCTGTAATGTATTATCTCATGGTTTGTCACATGGTTTAGTATAAGCATGCTCAGTTCGCTCTGGCCTAATAAAGCAAGCACATTGACTAGCAACTGCTCGTGTCTCTGTCCTTCATTTGTTCTACCCACATATATTACATTTTTGGCGATGAGAATGGGATCCCAAAGCCATTTTTAGGAATCATGGAAGGATCAACCTTCGAGTGGACAAGTTTAACGTGAATTTGTGACACCTAAACTGAATTTTTGCGATGTTTTACTGTTGATGCTGATGCAGAATCATCTGTGCTTCACCTTCGCGTGTATGTATACACAGCAACAGCGACGTTGATTCTCAGTTACACAGGTAGCGTGCTGAGTCATGGTTCAACGAGATCGGGAAAATCATGGTCACGCCTACGGGATTCATTGGAAGCCTCGGCATGTCTGACCGAGCTTGCGAACCATTCAGTTCTTACATTGAGCGGATCTAGATGTCTTTTAGGGCCAATAATTATTGAGACCGAAGGTGCAGATGAGAATGCTCAAGCTCAAAATAAAGTAATTCGTAATGGAAGAAAACAATTTTTTTTTTTAAATGGAGATTGGGCCAGATGTCTACTGAACGTTGACAAACCTACTCATGCCAGGGAAAGCAAAGGGTGCGTTGTTTGAAGACATTGTCGAGAAACTCGAGGACCATTTTGACCCAAAGCCATTAGAAATGGGAGAGAGCTATATGTTTGGTACCAGAAACCAAAAACAAAGTGAAACCATCAGTGAGTACATTGTAGCTCTTAAGAACCTGTCTTTGCATTGTAACTTGGCACATTTTTGGATCGTGCATTGCGAGATAAGTTTGTGTGTGGATTGGTGGATGAGCGCACACAATCCAAGTTACTAAACATTCCGAACCTAACGTTTGACATAGCATGCAAAATTGTCCTATCTATGGAGATGGCATCCAAGAATGCTAGGGAGCGCCGTCCAACTCAAGTGATGAGTGCAGCTGAGGTCTACAGTCACAAAGCCACCGCCAAACCTAAAGTTGTGAGACCAAGTCAAAAGCATTTCGGTGAGAGCAGTTCAGTGAATTGTTATCACTGAAATGGAAATCACTCACCACAATCCTGCCAATACAGAAATGCAAAGTGTTTTCACTGCCAGAAGCAAGGTCATATTTCAACAGCTTGCAACGCTAGATCTAAAGCAGGAAGTAAGAACCATTCTTCTTCTCTTAGGCAGTCCCTCGGAACGGAGGATGACTTGCGTCCACATTAAAAATGAGCTCGCATGTGACTGATTAGTCCAATGCGGGACCTACAGTCTCTGTCACAGGTGGGGCAGACGGTGGTTGAAGGGGCGGGTGGGTGGGGTGCTTGGGTTGATGTGCGCTCCTTGCGCTGCCTGCGCTTGGCTTCCGCTTGCTCCCGGCGAAGAGACTCGAGGTGTTCGGCGCCTTCCCGGATGCTTCTCCTCCACTTTGTACGGTCTTGGGCCAGGGATTCCCAGGTGTCGGTGGGGATGTTGCACTTTTTCAAGGAGGCTTTAAGGATGTCCTTGAAGCATTTCCTCTGCCCACCTGGGGCTCTCTTGCCGTGCCGGAGCTCCAAGTAGAGCGCTTGTTTTGGGAGTCTCGTATCGGGCATGCAGACAATGTGACCCATCCATCGGAGCTGATTGAGCGTGGTCAGAGCTTCGATGCTGGGGATGTTGGCCTGAGCAAGAACACGGACGTTGGTGCGCCTATCCTGCCAATGGATTTGCAGGATCTTGCGGAGGCAGCGTTGGTGGTACCTCTCCAGTGCTTTGAGGTGCCTGCTGTACATGGTCCATGTCTCTGAGGCATACAGCAGGGCAGGTATCACTGCTGCCCTGTAGACCATGAGCATAGTGCCGGGTTGGAGGTCCTGGTCTTCAAACACTCTCTTCCTCAGGCGACCGAAGGCTGCACTGGCACACTGAAGGCAGTGTTGGACTTCGTCGTCGACGTCTGCCCTTGTTGACAGTAGGCTCCCGAGGTATGGAAAGTGGTCCACGTTGTCCAAGGCCTTGTCGTGGATTTTGATAATCGGGGGGCAGCACTGTGTGGCGGGGGCAGGTTGGTAGAGGACCTTTGTCTTACGGATGTTTAGTTTAAGGCCTATGCTCTCGTATGCTTCGGTGAAGGTGTTTACGATGGTTTGGAGTTCGACCTCCGAGTGAGCGCAGACGCAAACATCGTCTGCATACTGTAATTCGACGACAGAGGATGGAACGACCTTGGATCTGGACTGGTGGCGACGGAGGTTGAACAGTTTCCTGTTTGTTCTGTAGATTAGCTCCACTCCAGTGGGGAGCTTACTGAGGGTGAGATGGAGCATTGCAGCAAGGAAGATTGAGAAGAGCGTTGGTGCGATGACACAGCCTTGCTTGACCCCGGTTCGTACGTGAATTGGGTCTGTGGTGGAGCCATTGGTCAGAACCATTCTAGTGACAATGCAAAGCAGCGACAACAAAAGGGAGTTCACAATATTGAAGTGAACACACTTGATGTTGAAGAACTAGGCATCTACATTATCTATGCCACTAGCGATGATGCAAGCAGTCGTGAGAGACTTCCGTACAAAACCTTTGGTCAACAAGCAATATATTGAAATAACAACAGAAAACGCTGGAAAAACTCAGCAGGCCAGGCAACATCCGTGGAGAGAGAAATAGAGTCAACGTTTCAGGTTGAAGACCCTTCGTCAGGACTGAGCAATACATTGATATGTGTAACGACACGGCGGCGGACTGCTCTATCATGAGTAAGGACAGATATGAGAGTAGGTTTAATTAAATACCACTTACAAAGAGTACCATAGATGAGTTGAGGTCTATCTTTGCATGTCATGGCTTACCCGAAGAGCTTGTTTCTGACAATGGCCCTCAGTTCCATTCTGTTCTATTCCAAGAATTCATGAAACGGAACAGTATCAAACACACTCTCATTTCACCATATCATCCAGCTTCAAACGGAGCAGCCGAAAGGTCAGTCAGAATACTAAAAGCTCTCAAAAAGCAAGTGTTGCAGAGTTGTTTGGGACTCAGCATGAAGCAATGTTTGGCAAATTTCTTGCTGAAGTACAGAACTACTCTGCACACTACTGGATATACCCCAGCTGAACTCTTGATGAAGAGAAGAGTGCGAACACGATTGAGTTTTATTCAACCGAATTTGGCCTCAGGGGTTGAACAGAAACAGTTGAGTTAGAAACGTTATTATGACAGCAATCAGGAAGAACGCAGTTTCAAACAAAACGAGTGTGTTCGTGTTCTGTCTCCCTGGAAAGTCGAATTCACACAAGTGGGATGTAGGAACCATAGTAGAGATTGATGGAACCAAGAGATATTTGGTTGAAATTGGTGACAACAGCCAATGTGTTCATGTAGATCAAATGATCTCTGCTAGAGATGAACCAAGGCGTGATCTTGAACCCCTTGATCATGAACACATACATGAGTTTGACTCAGTTCAGACTTCAGTAACTGAAGTACCAGGTTCAAACAAGTCTGAGATAGAAACAGGATCATCTCTGAGTTCGGAACCAAAACAAAACAGCCCGAAAATTGGTTCAACACCAAAACCTTCTTTAAGGAGATCAGGAAGGCTCCGCAAACCTGTTATTAAACTGGATTTGTAGTTCATTTTTTTAAAAAGCCAGGAGTTTTTATTATGTGGTACAGGTAACACTGGCAAAGGTGGGACCATAGTTTTGTTGTATTTGAGAGGGGAATACATACATTTTTTTTAAGAGGGAAGCAGTGTAATGTAATAGCACATGGTTTGTCACATGGTTTGTTACGAGCATGCTCAGTTCTCTGACCTAGTAAAGCAAGTACATAGACATGATGAGTTGCTAGTCAATGTCCTTCATTTGTTCTATCCACATATATTACAAGTTCTTTTTTCAGAATCTTTAAACGGAGTCCTTTGATTTTTTTAAAAACATATGTAGGTGTAAGCCTTTGCCTGATGGAATTCTGTCTTTGGTTACAAATACAGTTTAAATAAATATCCTACGGCTGCTGCTAAACACATATATCCCTTCAATTTAGCTTTGGAGCTGCATGGTAATGGTTAAGATACAGGGTTTCAAGCTCAGCTCAGAGTCAAACGGGCCACTGAGTTTGCACACTTGAGCAAGCAGAGGGGAGCAGAATACGAATGGGGCTACAGATGGAAGTTTTCCACAGGAACCAAACAGGATGGCTTCAGTCTTACTGATAAGTTGGTGAAAGTTTTAAATTCATCCACGAATTGATGTCAGATGGAACAGACAGGCTGCGTGGTGGTCATAAAGGCCAGGGTGGTGGTGAAGAGAGAGCTGGGTGTTATCAGGCCTATGTATGGTGTCCCCCAGGATCAGCATGTAGATGAAAAGACAGCACCTTGGTGTAGTGTATGTACCTTGAAGAAGGAACTATATTCTGCAGCCCCTGTATACTGCAGTACCAGTAGTGAGCACTCCTGTATATAAGCCTGTGTAGTAACTTTGTATAGTAGTTCCAGTTTTGTCTCCTTTCAGTAAACACCTGTTATAACCAACTTCTGCAGTCCGTGTCTCAATTACACACGGACATTACATTGGCGACGAACAGATCCGAACTTACCTACAGTTCTGCACCACCTCACGGGGATCCATCCCTGAAGCGAAGTTATTGGAGGTCGAAGCCACAAGGAAGAAATCCAAAAAGAAAGGAAAAAGGAAAAAAAGAGAGGAAACGGGCGTCGACCGTGGGCAACCGCCCTCTGATTCATCGAATTCGAAGATTGGCAGGAGAGGCTGTCGAGATCTCGGCTTGTTTCTCCAGTCTATGGTGTTCCAGCTAAATCAGGCTGGTGGCAGGGAGTACACTGATCCTTCCTGGGCTGCGGCACGCTAGAGCTCGATCGGGTGGCTTTTCAACGGGGCCGAGCAGCGTTGTCGGGAAAGAGGAGAGAGAGGGTGGAGCACACAGGGCGCGGCCGGTGCTACGAAGCCGGGCAGCGTACAGACCCGAGAAGAGGGAGGAAAGTGTCCCATAGGGTCTGCTCTGACGATGGGAACAGTAATTAAAATAAAGGAAAAAGAAGTTAGAAGCGCAGAAAGCCGCGAGGAGCTGCAGTTTGTCACGGGGACTGTGGAGAGCGGCGTTGGCAGCAGCGCGGGGGGAAGCGCGCTAAGACCATAGGGCGTCGCCATCAAGGCATAAAAACGCCAGCAACAGCGCTGGCAGCAGCAGAAAAGACAGAAAGCGCGGGAGGCGCCATCTTAATCCAGCGGGGAAGAAGGCAAAGCGCGGGAGGCGCCATCTTAGATCTCCAAGATGCCGAAGACTGGCAATATCACTGCCTTCGATAATGAAATAGAAGACTGAACCACATGTGGAAAGAGTCGAAGTATATTGCAAGGCAAATGAAGTAGCCGATGAGAAAAAGGCATCAGTACTACTAAACTTAATGGGCGCAAGAACGTACGGCCTATTGCGGAACCTGATCACTCCAGTCAAACCGATGGGGAAGAGTTTTAACAAAATTGTTGCTATCCTACAGGAACACCTAAATCCTACACCGCTGCTGATAGCAGAAAGATTTAAATTCCACAAGAGAAATCAGCATAAAAATGAGAGCAATGCTGATTACCTTACGGAACTACGCAAGCTATCAAAGCACTGCCAGTTCGGAGCAGGACTGGCAGATACCCTACGGGACAAATTCGTCTGTGGACTCCTGAGTGAAGGAACCCAGAAGAGGTTACTCTCGGAGAAAGAGCTGACGCTAGATAAGGCTTTCAGCGTGGCAGTATCGTACGAAGCAGCAGCAAGGGGAGCTGCGGAAATACAGCAAAAGCCACAGGAATACGGCAACCATGAAATGACACGGGGATTTGAAAAATGTTATCGCTGCGGCAGAACAACCCATGACCAGAAGGACTGCTGGTTCAAGGACAAAACATGCAGGCAATGCGGAAAGATGGGACACATTGCATGAGTTTGCAGGTCCGGGAAGAAGACTAAATGACAACAAAAAGACTACTAAGGAAAAGTACAGGAAAGTACAAAAGATGACGAACAGTAGTTCCGAAGACCAGAAGAGCGATAGTGAATCCGGGAACAAGAGACTAAGCTGTCTCAAACTACACAACGTAATCGCAAAAGAGGATCACCGAACCATTTGGGTCACCCTCACGATAGTAGGGTCCCAAGTCAAAATGGAATTGGATACAGGATCAGCCCTGACCATCATGAATCGACGAGACTACGAGCGGCTATTCTCACACATACCCTTGAAAGACACATCCATTGTCTTGAAGACATATACGGGGCAGAAAGTATACCCCAGAGGGAAAATAAGGGTGCCTGTCGAATACAACAGCAAGGAAATACAGAAATTGTATCTGTACATACTGCAAGATGGTGGACCACCGTTATTCGGACGTGAATGGATCAGAAAGATAAGTTTAGACTGGCACTCCATTCAGGCACTGACTGTGGCTGGTAAAAAGGATGACGACGTCACACCTGGACGATTGTCAAAAAATCTTAGCTAACGCTAAAGAGGTATTTCAACAAGGACTGGGAACTCTTAAAGGCGTAACCGCCTCGATAAAAATAGAAGAGAATGCAATTCCCAAGTTTTTCAAAGCAAGACCGGTACCATATGCAATTCGCCCAGCCGTCGAGGCAGAGCTGGAGAATCTGGAGAATGCAGGCATGTTATCTAAGGTAGACTGGAGCGAGTGGGCGGCACCCATCGTTCCTGTCATGAAGAAAACGTTAAACAATAAGTCTGAGGAGCCAAGGAAGGTTCGCATCTGTGGGGACTTCAAGGTGACTGTGAACCTAGTCCTTCACACAGTACAGTATCCTCTTCCGAGGATAGAAGATATTTTCGCCTCACTATCTGGAGGGAAACGTTTTACAAAAATTGACCTAGCGCAAGCATATTTGCAGATGGAGGTTGAAGAATCCTCTAGGAAATATCTCACGATAAACACTCACAAAGGTCTTTACCAGTATAATCGACTGGTATTCGGAGTAGCATCAGCTCCGGCTATATGGCAAAGAGCGATGGAACAAGTCCTGCAAGGGATTCCGGGGAGTCAGTGTTACTTGGACGACATCCTAGTGACAGGTGAAAATGACAGTGAACACCTTGCCAACCTAGAGCAGGTGCTCACTAGACTAAGAGAACATGGGCTACGAGCCAATCGCCCCAAGTGCGAGTTTTTTAAGAAACAAATATCGTATTGTGGCCACGTGATTGATGAAGAGGGGTTACATAAGTCCCCTGACAAAATTGAAGCGGTAGTTAAGGCTCCAGCGCCTGAAAATGTGTCGCAACTGAGGTCATTCCTTGGATTGGTGAATTACTACCATAAGTTTTTGCCGAATTTGTCCACAAATCTGCACCCACTGAACGCCCTGCTACAAACTGGAGTAGCATGGAAATGGAGCGATGAATGTAAGCGGGCCTTTCAGAAGTGTAAAGGCCTGATCACTTCAAGAGAAGTATTGGCTCACTACAACCCATCATTACCGATAAGACTGGCGTGTGATGCGTCTCCCTACGGCGTTGGAGCGGTACTGTCACATAAATCCCTTGATGGTTCAGAGAGGCCGATAGCTTTTGCGTCATGCTCGTTAACTGCAGCCGAGCGTAACTACGCCCAGATTGACAGAGAGGCCCTCAGCCTGGTGTGGGGGGTGAAGAAGTTCAATCACTACCTGCACGGACAGAAATTTACTCTACTAACTGATCATCAACCTCTTGTCTCCATTTTCAACCCTAAGAAGGGCGTCCCGATAATGACAGCACAACGGCTACAGAGGTGGTCCCTTTTCCTAGGGGCACACCAATATGACATCAAGTACAAAGGAACTAAACAGCATGGGAATGCTGATGGATTGTTGCGCCTACCGTTGCCGACGGTGGAAGAAGCACCTGCAGTGGATCCTGTGGAGATATTCCACTCGACCATAGTCGAATGTCCACCTGTGCCGAATGCAAACATAGAAAAGGAAACACGAAATGACCCAACACTCTCCAGGGTCTATGATTTAACAGTGAAGGGATGGCCAGCTCATGGCGAACCACTGCTGCCAGCATTCTCGCCGAGAAGAGAACAGCTGTCAGTGTGCTGAGGAACCTTGATGTGTGGCTCCAGAGTAGTAATTCCACCCAAATTGAAGGATAGAGTGCTCAATGAGCTTCATGAGGGTCATCTGGGAGGGGTAAAAATGAAGAACTTAGCCAGAGCGTTTGTGTGGTGGCCGGGAATCGATAGAGAAATCGAAGAGATGACCAAGAGCTGTACAGGATGCCAGAAGGTCCAAAACGCCCCACCACAAGCCCTTCTACATCCATGGGAGTGGCCCTCATCTCCATGGCAAAGGGTGCACATTGATTTTGCTGGTCCATTTATGGACTCGATGTTTTTAATTGCGGTGGATGCACATTCAAAGTGGCCAGAGGTAATAAAAATGTCCTCAACCACCACAGAAAAAACTATCAGTCTTACGAACCATATTCGCCAGAAATGGGCTGCCTGAACAGATTTGCTCCGACAATGGACCACAGTTTGTGTCTGAAGAGTTCCGGAGGTTCTTAAAGAACAATGGTGTTAAGCATTACACATCCGCCCCATATCATCCAGCCACCAGTGGATTGGCTGAGAGGTTCGTTCAAACATTCAAGAAGGCTATCAAGGCAATGTGTAATGAAGACATACCCCTACAACACAAGGTGGATAACTTCTTGTTTGCCTACCGGAATGCGACACATGCGGTTACCAACCAAACTCCAGCCATGATGTTCTTCAATCAAAGACTAAGATGCCGCTTGGATTTGGTTAAGCCAAACATCAGAAGAGATGTGGAGAACAGGCAGTTTCAGAATATGAATGAAAGGCCAACCAGGAGTTTCAAGATAGGTCAACCAGTTTTGGCCCGGGACTACCGCACAGAGAAATGGCAGCCAGGAACGATCTGCACACGGCAAGGACCTCTAATGTATACCGTGGACGTTGGAGAGAGCATTGTAAGACGCCATGCTGACCAGATTCTAGAGTCACTGGAAAACATCAAATCTACACCACGATCCTATACACCTGGTGATGAAACCGAAGTACCAATTGCATTTTCCTCAGAATCGGTGATGTTGGAAGCAGACGAACCAAACAACAACGTTGATCCCGAATCAACTTTGCCAGAAGAACCTGATACCCCAAAGAGGCGTTATCCGGACAGAATCAGGAAGCCTCCTCAAAGACTGAATTTATAATTGATTAACTTCAGCTAATGTATATAGCAACTGTAATTGTAAATATGTTATTTAATTATTAATCAAATGTTATGTACTGTTTAGCTAAAAGGGGAGGAATTGTAGTGTATGTACCTTGAAGAAGGAACTATATTCTGCAGCCCCTGTATACTGCAGTACCAGTAGTGACCACCCCTGTATATAAGCCTGTGTAGTAACTTTGTATAGTCGTTTCAGTTTTGTCTCCTTTCAGTAAACACCTGTTATAACCAACTTCTGCAGTCCGTGTCTCAATTACACACGGACATTACACTTGGGTCACACATTGTATCTGTACTACCTCTACTAGAGCAATCCAAAACGAATTCCACAGCCTTGCTCTCTCCCCTTGGTGCTGTATCTATCCAATTTTCCCTTAAAAGATACAATCGCCTCTGCCTCAACCACTCCTTGTTGCAAAGCATTCCATGCTCCAACAACCTTTGCATAAATAACTGTCTCCTAACCTCTTTCCTCACTGAGAGTTTAAAATTGATGACCAGTATATATCCATAAAATAGTAAATATACACAGTGTAGCAATGCAGCAGCAGGACAACCCATCTCATTTTAGTCAATGGGCGGAAAACCTAACCAGCTGATCGGAGTCCAAGAGAGGTCTGATCCCAGACATTAGAAATCTTGTAAAGTAGGCCAAATTACTACTTTTTGCAAAATATTCATACACACAACAGTTTAATGTTCATCTAAAAGCACAGTCGATAAAAAGGAAATCAATTCAGCCCGTAGCTTGTCACATGCCCTGCGGGTTAGTAACCTTGCTTTAATTTCTCTGCGTTGAATGACATTAGAAAATGTGCTGTATCCTTTTCTGCAGTCCCTGCTTCACCCTGCAACTTGCATAATCAACGTGCAATCCCTTTTTATCTATTTTCACCCACTGCGTTTTAAAGTGATTATTAATGATTCATGCCGATGCAAATAAGTAACAAAATGCAATCGAGTTGTATTTTACGACCTCCAATTTGTTTATCTTTCCCTGATTTTTAGTCATTTAACATGTTTCACGGCAATATTTCATCAGCTACCTCAAGAAAGCATTGCATTCCCTCAAAACTGTCCAGTACCTGCAAGTGTTCTTCCCAGCACCTACCCATCCACTTACGAAGTGAGCTGAGCGCTGGCCCCCCTGTCCTTCCTCTGGCGTCGTTCCTTCTGTATGCAAAATGTTGCCAGTCCATTGCGATACCTAACTGGACGTTTTCCTCACAGAAAGCACGTCCTGGATCGATGGGATCTAGAGTGACGTCCCGCTGTTGCCAGACCCACCCCTCCTCGCTAAATAAATGCCTGTAAGCAATTTATTTGTTGCTCCGATGCCGGAGTTTTCCGGCACCATTTCACACGCAGGTTCATTTTTGGTCAGAGGGCTGCAGTGCCCTGACTCAGTGCTGAGTCTGCAGGCACTCGGAGTGAACGAGGTGCAGGAGCGGCTCGCTCCGCTCCTCCGGGCGAGGCTGCGGCGGTTGCTAGGGCCGTTGCTATGGACGATCGTCCTCTTGGCTGACGGACGACGGAGGCGCTGCTGGTGGACGGATCGTCGCCGCGGGTGAGGGCGTATCTCCGTCTCTCACTAATGTGGAAAAGACACGAGTGAAAGAGTGGCTGAAGTTGCCTCCTCTCCAGTACCGGGCTGATTGACTTGACGTGGGCTTGGCCGGGCCGGGCCGAGCTGTGCTGACCTGTCCCGGCGGTTGCCGTTCCCAGAATCAATGCCGAGGCTTCAGGTTGCGGTGAATGATCTGATGTCACTTAACCGGCTGATTTTTTATATTCTCTGTTCTATCGTGGGCATTTTATTTTGAAGTGCCAGCTCGGCTCAGTTGACAAAAAAAAGCAATGAAGTCCCATGGTACTGTCAGGTTCTTTTTCTTTGGCAATCCTTCGATTGATGCACTAAGATTGTTTCCCACTAGAAAAAGAAACAGAGGATTTGGGGGAGAAATTCGGTTGGTAGCGCCAGCGATTAGCGCCTAAAGAGGCCGAGAAGTGGGGCGCTAACCAACTAGCGCCCGGGCACAGCGAACCCTGTGCCTCTTCCCATATTGAGTGGACTTTTAGCGCCGGTGCTAAATCTTAGCGCCCGCTCACGGGCGCAGGCAGATCATGACGTCATTTCAGTGTGCAATGCCTTTTTGGCGCCCCGGACCGGAAATTCAGTGGCGCCCCCCTCCGTTCCGCCTGGCACTAATAAGGACAGCTTACCTGGAACGTTCCCCAGTCACTCTCGGGCTGGGGGGGCGTTCTTTAAAGGGGACTGCACTGGTATAAAAGCGGCAGCCATTTTGGGAGCACAACTTCTTCGAGAGTTTCACAGAGTTGCTGAGCTGCACTCTGAGAGCCATTTCACCAGTGAGCCAGTGGTGGCAGAGGAACTTCAGCCTTCTGACCATCACCTTGCTGCTGGTGAGCATTTAACATAGAAACATAGGAGATAGGAGCAGGAGTAGGCCATTCAGCCCTTCGAGCCTGCTCCGCCATTCAATGAGATCATGGCTGATCATCCAAATTCAGTACCCTGTCCCTGCCTTCTCCCCATATCCCTTGATCCCTTTAGCCTTAAGAAATATATCCAACTCTTGAATATATTTAAAGACTTGGCCTCAACCGCCTTCTGTGGTAGAGAATTCCACAGGTTCACCACTCTCTGGGTGAAGAAATTCTTCCTCATCTCTGTCCTAAATGGCTTACCCCTTATCCTTAGACTATGACCCCTGGTTCTGGACTCTCCGACCATCAGGAATATTCTACCTGCATCTAGTTTGTCCAGACCTGTCAGAATTTTATAAGTTTCGATGAGACCCCCTCTCATTCTTCTAAACTCCAGCGAGCATAAGCCCAATCGACCCAATCTCTCCTCATACGTCATTCCTGCCATCCCAGGGATCAGCCTTGTGAATCTTCGCTGAACTCCTTACAACGGGAAAACTTTCTTGTGCGCTATTATGATGGGGGCTGCATTGGAGGGGAACGTCCTGCTGCTGAACCATCTGGAAAGGGCACAGAGACGCAGGGAGAGAGGGGCAGGCATGGCCAGACGGAGGAGGGCCAACAGACGTCGCCACATCAGACCTTACGCTGCCAGGGTTTTCCGACAGCAGTTCTCTTACTTGAACATGTCAGAGGAGCAGTGTCTCAGAAGGCTGCGCTTCAGAAAGGAGGTGGTGACTGAGCTGTGCTACCTGCTTCAGCCAGATCTGCAGCCTCAGATAAGGTGCAGGACCTCTCTGTCGGTGGCTGTCAAGATGACTGTTGCCCTGAACTTCTACGCGAGCGGCTCCTTTCAGGCCGCAACTGGGGACATAGCCAACATATCGCAGTTTGCGGTGCATTGCTGCATCCGTCAAGTAACTGATGCCCTGTTTAAAAGGAGGCGGCAGTACATCTCCTTCCCTATGACACTGGACAAGCAGCGGGAGCGCGCAGAAGGCTTCGCAGCAATAGCGGACTTCCCCATGGTGCAGGGCGCCATTGACTGCACGCACGTGGCTTTGCGGGCGCCTGTATTGAATCTGGAGGAGTTCCGCAACCGCAAGGGGTTCCATTCCTTGAATGTGCAGCTGGTCTGTGACCACCGACAGCTGATCCTCGCAGTCAATGCACAGTTCCCAGGCAGCAGCCACGACACCTTCATCCTGCGCCAGACTTCAGTTGCAGACCTTTTCGAAGCCCCGGCTCACCCAGGAGGCTGGCTTCTCGGTGACAAGGGCTATCCTCTGTGCCCATGGCTGATGACCCCGCTCCGTTCGCCCAGCACCCCTGCTGAAGAGTGCTACAATGTGAGCCATCAGGCGATGAAGAACATTGTGGAGCACACAATCGGCGTGCTGAAGCAGCGGTTCCACTGTCTGGACCATTCCGGAGGCGCCCTGCAGTACTCACCTGAGCGAGTCTCCCACTTCGTGGTTGTATGTTGCATGCTGCATAACCTCGCTATCCTACGCACCCAGCCAATGCCACCAGACATTGAAGCACCAGCAGAGGAGGAGGAGGAGGAGGAGGACCAAGACGGGAGGGAGGCACAAACTGGAAGGGCCATCCGTCAGAGGCTGATCAGAAGTCGCTTCTAGGCCCCTCTCACAGAATGCTTGGTGCCATTCGAAGAGTAGGAATGGAACCGTTCTGATAACCCAAAGCCTATGAAGGGTAATATGAATGTAAATAGCAGACATGACCAATGTAAATAAAAACATTTGCTTATTTTGCAAAATGTGCTTCCTTCCAACATGACAAAGCAATGGCAACAGAAAGCAAAACTAACACTCTAACACATAAGTGCCTCGCACACCCGGGAGACTATCCAAAACATAACTAACATTCAGACCAGGGGACTCGCACACCCGGGAGACTATCCAAAACATTACTAACATTCAGACCAGCATCCACGGCCTTGATTTCTACAAATAAGATGTCTCAGCAGCACCTTTTACTCTTTCCCCCTTGATGGTGATCTACTTCTCTTGCGAGATCAGCCCCTTCCCTCCCTGCAACTCCTCCGTAATGGGACCCCAGTGGCTGTATCAAGGCTGGGGGAGGCCTGCTGACTGTCCGAAAGTGCAGATGCCCCTGAGGGATGGCCTGGACGACCTCTGGGCTTGGAGGGCCTGGATGCTGACTGCTCCAACTGTGGAAGCAGTCTGTCCTGCAGGTGGTGGCAGCTGCAGTGGAGACGTGCCAGTGGTGGCATGAGGAATGCTGACATCCTGAGAGCGGACACCTGCTCTGTGGTCGGCCGACACACTGGCACTCTGACTGGGCAGCACCGCAGCATGCGCACCAATCGGCTGGTCCACAGATTGCTGGCCTGCTGTGGTGCTGCAAGGGCCCCGGGTAATCCTGCCTGATCCAGCGAGGGTGGCAGCAGTCAGTGGTCGCGTGGCCTCAATCTGCATCTGCATGAGACCAGCGAGTGACTGTGTGGCAGCACTCAGCACTTGCGTGGCAGGTGCCAGTGCTTCGGTGAAGCCCTGGACAGTCCTTTCCAGTGCTTCGGTGAAGGCCAGGACAGTTCTTTCCAGTGCTTTGGTGAAGCCCGGGACAGTCCTTTCCAGGGCTGTCCTGAAGCCCTGGACAGTCCTTTCCAGTGATGTCCCGAAGTCCTGGACTGTCCTTTCCAGTGCTGCCCCGAAGTCCTGGGCTGTCCTTTCCAGTGCTGCCCCGAAGTCCTGCGCATTCCTTGCCTGTGCTGACCCGAAGTCCTGCGCACTCCTTGCCTGTGCTGCCCTGAAGTCCTGCGCACTCCTTGCCTGTGCTGCGCCGAAGTCTTGGACACTCCTTGCCAGTGTCTCGATGGATTCAGGCATCCTTGCCACTGCAGCCATGAGCTCAGTGTGCCTGAGCCGAGCCTGGGCGCTCATTTCTGCGAGGGCACGCACCTCTTCTGCGCTCTGTGCAGCAGTACTCGTGGCCTGACTCGCCCTCCGGGGAGACGGCCCCCGAGCTTCCCTACCCCCCTTGCGTTGCTGCAGCCCGCTGGGTCCTGGAGCTGGTTCCTCCTCAGAGCCTTCCCCCCCGCTCCCCTCCAGGGAATTACTATCCCCAGTCTGCAGATGGGCTGGCTTGCCTGAGGGTGGTACGGATGGTCCGGCTTCCTCCTGCTCGTCGCCTCCGGAGTTAGTGGCAGTGGCAGCTTGAGGGCCCGGCTCCCGAGCTGGTGATGCAGCATCTGAAAGCAGGGAGGTTGAAGAGTGGCTTTAGCAAAAGGACGGTGGCAGCAAGGGATGCATGAGTACTGCAATGCTCTGACTTGAGTCCAGAGTGAAAAAGCATGCTGGTGGGGGGAACAAGTGGAAGGAGAGAGTTCAAAAAGGTGATGACCTTACCATCACTGTGCACAATTGGGTTGGCAGCTCCAGTGGTGACAGGACCAATCATCCAGCTTCCAACAATCTGGTGGACTCGTTCCTCCAGGTCCGTGAGTGTCTGCAGGTGAGGCCGACCTCCGGTACGAAGCTGCTCCCTCCGGTTCCTGGCCAGCTTGGCCTGCAGGAGAAAGGACGGGAAATGATGGTACATTATGCCCTGAGCTGACATCACATGCCCCCCATGGTAAAATAGCCCTTACATTTTGCCCTGAGCTGACATCACATGCCCCCATGGTAGAATAGCCCTTACATTATGCCCTGAGCTGACATCACATGCCCCCCATGGTAGAATAGCCCTTACATTATGCCCTGAGCTGACATCACATGCCCCCCATGGTAGAATAGCCCTTACATTATGCCCTGAGCTGACATCACATGTCCCCCATGGTAGAATAGCCCTTACATTATGCCCTGAGCTGACATCACATGCCCCCCATGGTAGAATAGCCCTTACATTATGCCCTGAGCTGACATCACATGCCCCCCATGGTAGAATAGCCCTTACATTATGCCCTGAGCTGAATGTGCGTGTGTGTTTCCAGAAAGGGCCATGTGTGCTGGCTGATAGATGGCCATTGGGGCTTCGCGCATCCTCTGGCCATAAAGTCAGGTGCAGGTAGAGGGATGAAGATGATTGCGAAAAAGGCACTCACCCTAACGACCCGAGTGAGGTCGTTGAACTTCTTCCTGCATTGCACAGGAGTCCTGGGCACGATGCTGCTGGAGGCGACTCATTGACAAACTTCCCTCCAAGCTCTGCAGTACTCGCTCTGATGAGGCCTCCTGCCATTGTTGGGGTACAGCAATGCTCGCCAGCACTCCACTGCACCAACCAAAGCATCCAATGCCCCATCGGTAAAGCGCTCCGCTCTCTGCCTCACCCTCTCCATCTGTTGAAAGTTTGGAACGCCACAGAATGCACAGTGCCGATTTTGAGGCCTACAAGGCGCAGAGTGTGGCAGCTGATCCTAATTGACCCGCCCCTTTAAGAGCTGGCTGGCGCCAGCATGTCTCGGGGAAATCGATTATTGACAGCACCTGCACTGCGCCCGGCCGCCGAGAAATTGAGTAGCGCCGCTGGGTTAGCGCCTTAAGAGTCCAGTGCAGCACCTGATTTTACGCTGCAATCACCTTGGGGGCGCAGCAACCCAATATCGCTCGAGGTGGCGATAAGTTGCGCCTGGCGATAAAATTTGTGCAGCGCCAATTCTAGCGCCCCAAACGGGGCTATACCGAATTTCTCCCCCTTTGAGTTTTAAGATTAGCCAACTTTTTTGTGGGAATTTTAAAAAAATGAAAGACTGACATTTTTATAGCGCCTTTCACGACCACCTGATGTCCCAAAGTGTTTTACAGCCAATGAAGTACTTATGAAGTGTAGTCACTGTTGTTATGTAGGAAAACGTGGCAGAGAATTTGCACACAACAAGCTCCCACACACACAGCAATGAGATAATGACCAGATAATCTGTTTTTAGGTGGTGTTGAGGGATAAATATTGACCAGACACCGGGGTAACTCCCCTGCTTTTCTTCGAAATAGTGTCATGGGAACTTTTACGTCCACCCGCGAGGGCAGACGGGGCCTTGGTTTAACATCCCATCCAAAAGATGGCACCTCCAACAATGCAGCACTCCCTCAGTACTGCCCTGGAGTCTCAGCCTAGATTTTGTGCTCAGAACCCACAACCTTCTGATTCGGAGGTGAGAATGCTACCACCTGGGCCACAGCTGACACCATAGATGGCTTTGTAAACCAATCCTAGATAGACATTTTACCACAAAACTGACATGAAACCCAGTTGATGGTGTAGTGGCAACATGTCTACCTTTCTCTTCTTTGGCAATCCTAGCTTGTTCAAACTTTTAATTCCCTGCATGCACACGGATTGCCACAGTTTGCAGTCTTTAATGGTTTTCTCCCATGTATGGGTGTCAATACCGCATTTCTTTGGGTTGGATTTCAAACTCTACGGCCTGAATTTTAATCGGGAGAATGGGTTTCCCTCAGGCCCAGCTGAATTTAATGGTAGGGCCCGATTTATTTGGGAAACCTCTGTTTCACACCCACAGCCAGCCAGATTGAGAGGCTGGCTGGCTACGGGTGGGAAGGCCTGTGGCACTAGGCCGCAGAGAGGAGGGAGGAAGGGATCGCGTGGGGACCGGGGGGTGGGTGGAGGAGCGGGGTGGGGGGAGAGGTCCGGGGGGGTGGTGGTGTGGGGCACTGGGTGATCATCGGCAGGCCAGAGGGGAGCGGGGGGGGTGATCATTGGAGGGCCGGAGGAGCAGCACGGGAAGGGGCCGGAGCAGCGTGATCAGGGGGCCAGAGGAGCATGGGGGTGGGTGAGGCCTCATGGGGGGATCAGAAGCCTGGGGGGGGATTCGGAGGTTGAGAGGGGTATCCGAGGCCTCGTGGGGGAGATTGGAGGCTTCGTTGGGAGAGTCTTCAATCACAGGGGGCTGGGTTAGGCAGGGATGCTGGATCCAGGAGGTAAGTGTAAAGGCAATTACCTCCTGGTTCCAGCAGTCCTCGCCTTACTTTAGCTGGTGGGCTTCACGAGGCCTGCAAAATCCAAACAGCCAGAGTTCAATTTAAAACCGGACGTGGGCAGGTTGGAGGTGGGTTCTGGTCGGGATTCAGATTTTTAACACTTTAACTTCCCATGACCCAAACCCACCCCTTTTTTTGGGTTAAAATTCCCCCCTATATCTCTTTGTCTGGCCGCCAACACTTCTTTAGCCACTGCTTAGTTCCGAATAAAATAGTTTTGTTTTCTCAGGCACCTGTAAGTGTTCTTCCAAGTACCTGCCCATCTACTGACAGAGTGAGCTGAACACTAGCCTCCTGTCCTTCCCCTGGTGTCCTTACTTCTGTATGCAAATTTTTCCAGTCCATTGTGACAAACAGCACCGAACGAGACATTTTTTTAATTGTGTTTTCCCATCTGATGGTGGGTTAAAGCCACATTTCCAGGACTTGAGCACATAACCTAGGTTGACACTTCAGTGCAGCAGTGAGCGAATGCTGCCCTGTCTGAGGTGTCATTTTTCAAATGAGATGCTAAACCGAAGTCCTGTCTATGTTCAGGTGCATGCAATAGATTCCTTGGTGCTCTGAAGTAGGGCAGGGACTTCTCCCTGTGTCCTGGCCAACATTTATCGTTCAGCCAACACCACCAAAACATAGTTTAATTGGCTAACTGCTCATTATCATAAATCTCATCATCGAGAAACTACCTATGAAATAACACTGGACGGCCAGCTGGTGGCGCCGTCCAAGGAGTATAAATACTCGGGCGTTGGCCCCAGCTTGCCAGGGACATTTTGTAAAGACAAGGGAGCTAGTGGATACAACTAGACTTCCATGTTCTGAAATAAGTTGATTAAAGCCTTGCTTTATGCTCAAACCAAGTGCATAGTGAGTTTTATTACGTCACTCATTATTCTCATTGCTGTTTGTGGGTTTCTTCTAATTATCAAAAAGGGCTACAATAAATAAAGGCAAGAACAGTTACTGAAGGAACAACTGAAAAATCTTCTTTGCGATATCCTTAACCAAGTAACTTAACATGTCATGTATGCTCTAATGTAAAAGTTTGCATTTTGTTTCATTAACTATTTGTTTGTGGTTGAAAAATACCCAGCAGGTTTGAACCAGGCACAACATGTCGAAACATCCAGAACTCCTTCGCAGACCATTGCCACCAAAAGATGCGTTACCTCTTTCTCCAAAACCCAAGAGCAAACCTCCTGGTAAGTACTGTATTTTCATTGGACTTGACATAGGGATTAACTGTACTAGTTGTGGCAATAAAACGTTAAGACCATCTACTTATTTCTTATGGTCTCAAACAGTTTTATTTCCAGCACATCTAATTGGTTTGCAGATGTATTTTTAAATGTTTGCTTTGTGCGATGCGATTTTTGTTTTTGGTCTTGTACATTAGACAATTGATGTGCATTACAATAGTGATAACTATCATTAAACCATTTCAAAAATTTACTCATATTTATCAGACATTTTATTGAGACAAACATTTATAAACTTCTCATAATGGGCAGCTTGTCACTAATGCAACCATTAGTAGCATAAAGCTACTTTCTCAAATTAGACTGCAGCTGTAGTCTCAGGCTGGTACCTGTGAGCACAATGTGCAGCTGATAGACCCAAGTTATATTGCTGAGTGTGCATAGTTATGGATTGCACTGAGATCAGTAAATAAGCTTTCTGCATGGATGCTTGTATGGACTGCTGCTCCCTGGGCAGCTCATTTTTAATGTTGAGAGGGAGAGGCTCAGAGTGTCTGCTCTTTTGATAACATTAAAAAGAAGTTCATAAAGTGGCCAAGTGATCCTGAGCACTTTCAAATTGCAGCTTTACACTGGGTCATCGTTATACTTGAGTGCCCAGTGTGAGACAGCATTCTGAAGGGACTTTCACCATTTAGCTTTACTTTACTTGGGAACCAGATCAGGAAAGTGGAAATACAACTGTATCCCTAGTTTGTGTTTGTCACTATAATGGAACAAAGTAAACAGCATTAGCATCAGCCGTTTGTACTTTTGATCTATGAAGATGTCCTTTCAAACCAGAGGCCACGAGATACCGAACAGGAGCAGGAGTCCTTATTGACATTCCCCCCCACTGCTCCCTAGTCTTGGGATGCTGAAGTCAATTGTAGCACATCTACCACCACTCCAATTGAGGTCAACTTACTCATGATATGATAGCAAAATACTGCAGATGCTGGAAATCTGAAATAACAACAGAAAATGCTGGAAATACTCAGCAGGCCAGGCAGCATCCGTGGAGAGAGAAACAGTTAACGTTTCAGGTCTGGGACCCTTCATCAGAACTGGAAAAAGCTGGTGATGTAACAGATACTAAGCAGGTGCAGAGACGGGGGTGGGGGGGGCGGGGTTAGGAGGGGAGGAAGGAATTGAAAGAATATACTTGTGCTTATGTAAGAGGCAGGAAAGATAAAATGTTGCAAATGGGAATGGCAAAATCCTACAGCATGAAAAATGGGGGCAGGGATTATTGTCTGAAATTGTTGAACTCGATGTTGAGTCCGGAAGGCTGTAAAGTGCCTAATCGAAAGATGAGGTGCTGTTCCTCGAGCTTACGTTGAGCTTCATTGGAACAATGTAATAGGCCTAGTCAGAGAGATCAGAGTGGGAGTGGAGGGGAGAATTAAAGTGACAGGCGACCGGAAGCTCAGGGTCACCCTTACGGACTGAACGGAGGTGTTCCGCAAAGCGGTCGCCCAATCTGCATTTGGTCTCCCCAATGTAGAGGAGACCGCATCATGAGCAGCGAATACAGTATATTAAATTGCAAGAAGTACAAGTAAATCGCTGTTTCACCTGGAAGGGGTGTTTGGGGCACTGGACAGTGGGAAGGGAGGAGGTAAAAGGGCATGTGTTGCATCTCCTGCGCTTGCACGGGAAGGTACCAGGCGAAGGAGAAGGGCTGTTAGGGGTGATTGAGGAGTGGACCAGGGTGTCGCGGAGGGAGCGGTCCCTTCGGAATGCTGAAAGGGGAGGGGAGGGGAAGATGTGTTTGGTGGTGGGATCACGTTGGAGGTGGCGGAAATGGCGAGGATGATCCATTGAATGTGGAGGCTGGTGGGGTGAAAGGTGAGGACAAGGGGAACCCTATCATGGTTCTGGGAGGGAGGGGAAGGGGTGAGAGCAGAAGTGCGGGAAATGGAACGGACACGGTCGAGGGCCGTGTCAACCACAGTAGAGGGGAATCCTCGGTTGAGGCAAAATGAAAACATGTCAGAGGCACTGGTATGGAAGGTGGCATCGTCAGAACAGATGTGGCAGAGATGGAGAAACTGGGAGAATGGAATGAGTCCTTACAGGAAGCGGGGTGGGAGGAAGTGTAGTCCAGGTAGCTGTGGGAGTCAGTGGGCTTGTAGTGGATGTTTGTCAAAAGCCGATCGCCAGAAATGGAGACGGAGAAGTCAAGGAAGGGAAGGGAAGAGTCGGAGATGGACCATGTGAAGGTGAGGGAAGGGTGGAAATTGGAAGTAAGGTGAATTAACTTATCTAGTTCAGGGCAAGAGCAGGAAACAGCACTGATACAGTCATCGATGTACCAGAAAAAGAGGTGAGGGAGGGGACCTGAGTAGGACTGGAACAAAGAATATTCCACATATCCCATGAACAGGCAGGCATAGCTAGGGCCCATGCGGGTTCCCATAGCAACACCTTTAATTTGGAGGAAGTGAGTGGAGTCAGAGGAGAAGTTGTTCAATGTGAGAACAAGTTCAGCCAGGAGGAGGAGGGTGGTGGTGGATGGGGACTGGTTGGGCCTCTGTTCAAGGAAGAAACGGAGCACCCTCAGGCCGTCCTGGTGGGGGATGGAGGTGTAGAGGGATTGGACATCCATAGTGAAAAGGAGACGGTTGGGGCCAGGAAACTGGAAACTGTTAAAGTGACGGAGGGCGTTGGAAGAGTCGTGAATGTAGGTGGGAAGAGACTGGACAAGGAGAAAAAATAGAGTTGAGATAGGAAGAGATAAGTTCCGTGGGGCAAGCACAGACTAAAACAATGGGTTTACCAGGGCAGCCCTGTTTGTGGATCTTGGGAAGGAGGTAGAAGCGGGCTGTGCGGGGTTGGGGGTCTATGAAGTTGGCGGCCATGGAGGGAAGATCTCCAGAGGAGATGAGGTCAGTGACAGTCTTAGAAACAATGGCTTGATGTTTGCTAGTGGGGTCATGGTCCAGGCGGAGGTAGGAGGAGGTGTTGGAGAGTTGGCTTTCAGCTTCCGCACAGTAGAGGTCGGTTTGCCAAACAACAATAGCACCACCCTTGTCAGCAGGTTTAATGATAATGTTAGGGTTGGATCAGAGAGAATGGAGTGCTGCAAGTTCAGAGGGAAGTAGGTTGGAGTGTCTCTGCACCTGCTTAATATCTGTTACATCTCCAGCTTTTTCCAGTTCTGATGAAGGGTTCCAGACCTGAAACGTTAACTCTGTTTCTCTCTCCACAGATGCTGCCTAGCTTGCTGAGTATTTCCAGCATTTTCTGTTGTTTACTCATGATATGGATTGAAGCTGGTCTCCCTGGCTCAGTACCATACCATGTGCTGCATTTACCCACTGACCCACCATGAGCGCTGATTGGACTCACTTTTGGACCTAAGGTTCTAAGTCCAGTCAACTTAGATGTTTTTTCTCTGCTCACTCCAATACATAAATGTCCTTTTCAAGGCAGGGTACCCAAAATTGCACACACTATTCCATGTGGTTTTACCAGTTATGCGTGATGTAAATAACGTGTGTGTGGGGGTTAACTTTGACTTTGGACGACATTGTAAAACAGGTGATATTGGATCAGCCGCCCGTTATGCATCTCTCACGAGTTTTAGTTCCATCAGAGTGAAAATTACCCTCTGTGTGTGTGTGTGATCTCACTAAGAAAAAAGGACTAGGAAGCAATAAAAGGTTGCATCTGCAGTTATATCCCTACTCTGTCAATCAAATAGTTCCAGCTCTGTCCACTGGGCATTACATTTTCCAAATCCCCCCTCTCTATGGTTCACAATAGTCTAAGTTGTGGCCCTTTATTTAATGTCTGCTGTCTGCTGGAAATAGCCATTAATCCCTCTACATATCTACTTCCAGAACAAATTTAAATAACTCTGGGCCCTTTTACAAACCCTTCCATTTTTTGCAGACCATTAATATTTACTCCATCTAGACGCTGCATTTAAAATAATTATTCTTAGTTTTCTAGTCTATTTCTTATTCACCATTTTGATTGAGGATATTGCCATGCCATGCCTCTATAGATTTTAACAGTGCAGGTTGTTAAGTTTTTCATGTTAAAAATTGTATTTATATAGTGCTTTTAATGTCAAAAAAATTCCAGGGGTGTAAGTAAAACCTGTTGCTGAGCCAGAGAAGGAAAGATTAGTTGGTGTGACCAAAAGTTTTGGTCAGAGAGATGGGTTTTAATAGAAGAGAGAAAGGTGGAAAGGCAGAGGGATTTAGGGAGGGAATTCCAGAGTGTGGGCCAGATGGCTGAAAGCATGTACATGTACATAGAGAGCATATGGAGTACGAAGCTCATTTCTGGGTCAAATAAGATGCCAAGACTGTTTAACCTGAGATATTGGGCTTAATTTTAACTCAGCCATCAGGCGGGCTTTGAGGCGTGTGGGGGGTTAAAATCACAAAACCTGGGGGTCGGGAGCCCCCCCCGCCTGGTTCCCGACACCTAGCCATTTTAACCCAGGTGTGTCTGATGGTCCCGCATCAGTCCCACCTGCAACAGGTGGGACTGGTCTTTAGGGCCCTTAAACAGCACTCATTGGCCTTTATAATCCCATTTTAACATGCTCTTGCCTGTTTAACCCTTTTCCCAGGTAAAACACGCCTGGTGGGGATCACGCCTGTGAAACCTGGCGTGAGCACTATTGGCTTGCTGACTATCAGCTGCAGGTCAACCATTAAAGACGATATTTGATCAGTCATCATTTGCAGGTGGCAGGACTTTGTTGTCTCAGGCCTGGGGCAACTTTTACCAGGCTTAATCACACCTGTGGAAGGTTGGAGCCTCACACACTTCTCCAGTGTGACCTCCTGCGAAACCCCTCTCGCCACCCTCACTCAGCGCTTCCTCAACTGAGGTAACTACCAGAAGCATGGGAGGCCTTTTTTTCCTTCCCTTCTTGGCATTAGAGGACCTCCAACCCATTCGCGAAATGACACACGCCAGAACTGCAGCAGTTGCCATCAGAATTTTTATGCAAAACAAACAACTGATGGCATTTTTACAAAATACACAACATTTCACCCAAGTGACTACCCTTGTGACTATTTGTGCTTTATTTTCCTCTTACGCATGCTCCTACGTAATGGTTCCCCTGTGGCTTCAGCAGATGTTGAGGCCCCTTGCTCACTTTCCTGCTGCTCCTGTCTCGACACCTTTGGCGGGCGTCCTCTGGGGTGGCGAGCCTGTGAGAGCTCGTCAGCAGTCTGCTGCTCCTGCGGCTGTGCAGGAGTTGAGACGTCTATCTCAGTTGGGTGTGGACTCCGGCGGAGCTCTGACCGAGGGCTCTGCAGTGACATGGACGTGTGAGCGCTTGGAGAGGAGCCCCCACTTCCTTGAGGTCTGCCACCAACCTCCCTCTCATGGGTCAGGTCCCCCTCAGTGCCTGCAAGTGGCTTGAGAGCACCTTGCTGCATATCAGGGGGGCCACGGGGATCCGTATCTGCAATGGCAGTCCTACTCAGAAGGACTTCCATGAAGGTCTGGTTTCTCTGTTCAATAGATGCCCATCGCTATTCGAGATGTCATTCTATTCTGAACACTCACCATGTTTTCCATACCCTGGCGACTAACCTCCTCCATGGCCGTACCCCTCCTCTCCTCTACCGTACCCCTCCTCTCCTCTACCGTAGCCATCCTCTCCTCTACGGTAGCCAGCCTTACCACGGAGGGGACAATCATTTCCATGTAGGTAGCCATCCTTTCCGTGTTGATGCGTTCATGCGCCACTGACTCCACAAAGGCTCTGCTCATGTTCGCTATGGACTCCTCCATTCGCTCCACACTCGCAGCGACCCTGGAGACAAAACCTGCCAGAGACTCCTGCATCTGTGCATAGAGTTCCATCACCTCTGATCTTACAGATGGACCCAGAGGCAGAGGGTCGACATGCAGCTGAGCCGAGCTGGCAGAGTCCTGCACCCTCCGACGAGGACTCTCCACTGCTGATGCTCACTTGTGAGCTGTGATACACCAGGTGACGACTCTACTCTATGTCCCGAAGGTCCCACCGAGGTGTGAGTGTCTGCGCTGGTGCTGGGTGCGCTTATTTCTGCTGACGCTGCGCCCTCAGAGGTTGCAGATTCCTCTGAGGAGTCTGGCATCTCAGGCTCTTCCTCCTGCACAGTGGGGATGGGGGCTTTCGATGGTCCTGTGGGGGAGTCAAGGAAAAAGTTAGAGATGTGATGCCAAGGTTACATGCACATTGCATTTTGCAGATGATCATAAGTCCATATGATGTAGCTTCAGAATCATTATCAGCGACTCATGCAATGCCAATGAGAGAGATGGAAAACTATTCTGTCACCAGCTTGCGGGGATGCACCTGTCTGTCCTTCCCCAACTTCCACATCTGTATCAGCCCCGACAATCTCCAGGACGGCTTCCTCCCAGGGGGTGAGCTTGGCTAATGAGGGCGGCCCTCCTCCTGTCCTGGCTCGCTCTCTCCTGTTGTGAGCTCTCTTTTCCTGCAATGAGGGAGACAAGTGGAGGTTGAGTGAAAATGAAGGAGTGAGTGCAGAGATTGCATAGCATAGATACGTAGAAGGAGACAAAGATGGAGTGAGGTTGCAAGACCAAGGGCCCTCCCTGTGTGTTGACAGTTGTGTTCAAAGCATCAGAGTGAGAGGGAGTGTGAGGGCTGCATGGTGGAATAGTTATGTGAATGTGAGTATAGAGAGAGAGGGAATGGGTAAGGGTGCCATGGATGTGTGTGTCAAGTGGGATGTGGAGGAAGAAATTGCTAAAGCTGAGTGCTGGTGAGGAAAGGCAATGGGGATCAGATTGAGGGTGATGGAAACTTCATACAGTGCTTACTTTTCCAGTGCGATGAAGGTCATGGAATCTTTTCCTGCACTGCATCCAGATGCGCTGTGTGAGCCCCAAGGAGTTGACTTCCCCAGCCACCTGTAGCCACACAGCCTTGGTTTGACTGGGAGGCCTCTTCCTCCCTGAAGAAGGAAACAGGACCTCCCTGTGGGCCCTAGCACCATCCAGCAATGCCTGGAGTGAAGCCTCATCAAATTTGGGGGCAGCTCTTGCCCTCCCGCTGGCCGTTGCTCCTGCAGGCTCCTGTGCCATCCTAATGGTAAAGTTTGGAAGCCTGCAGAAGAAGCAAGGCTTGTTGTGGACCTTAAAAGCAGCAGCAATGATGACGTCATATTCTGCGACTTTCTGACTGGAAATACTCAATTGCCAAGGCTTCCCACACGTTGGAAATCAATTGGCCAATTGAGTTAAAATTGCATCAATCTCACAGACTCTTTTAGATTCGTGTGGGAAACACTAAATTTGGGGAACCCGACAATTCCCCGCACCTGAGTTAAAATCGACCCCATTGTCTGTATAGGGGATGGAGATGGTGGCTACGGTACAGAATTTTTGGCGGGGGCCAAAGATGATGGTTTCAGTCTTCCCAATGTTTAGCTGGAGGAATTTATGGCTCCTACAAGACTTGATGTCAGGCAAGCAGTTTGATAGCACAGATCCAGTGGAGGGATCGAAAGAGATGGTGGAGAGGTAGAATTGGGTGTCATCGGTGTATATGTGAAGGCTGACCCCATCTCTGGTATAAATAGAGGCATAGGGGTCGATTTTTTGGCCGCCGTCAGGCGGCTTTCCAGGGGGCCAGGAGCCCGGCGAAAAAGCGGGTCGGGACCTCCCCCCCGCCTGATTCCCTGCCCCGTCCGACTTTCGGACCGCCGTTTCTACGCGACCCGCCTCAGTCCCAGCCGCCGCTGGCGGGACTGGTCGTCGGAGTAGTAATGAGCAATTATCTCCTTGTTGAGGTAGATTTTCCGGGGCCGATGCAACTTTGGGGCTTTCCCCACATCAAACATGCCTGCGGGGAACCTCGCTGATGAGAGCTGGCGTGAAAACAGTTGGCTTGCTTGCTGTCAGCTGCAGGTCAATGAGGGCTGAAGAGATTTAAAGAGGCAGCATTTGCAGGCTGCAGGACCTTGTTGATGAAGGCTTTGGGGAACTTTTTGAAGGCTTAGGAACAGCTGTAGAAAGTTGGAGCCTCACACACTTCTCCAGTGTGAGCTCCTGGGAAGCCCCTCTCACCACCCTAACTCAGCACCCCCTCAACGGAGGCATCTGCCAGAAGCATGGGAGACCTTTGGTACCTTCCCTTCCTGGCATTAGAGGATCTCCAACAGCAGAGGCAGCAGCAGCAGAACCAGGAACAGCAGGATGAGCACCAGGAGCACCAGGCTGCTGCTCACTCACCTGAAGCTGCACAGGCCAGAAGGGGCCAGCGCTTGGAAGTGGCTTGAGAGCACCTTGCTGCGCTTTAGGGGGCCAGTGGGACCCATTTCTGCACTGGCAGTCCTACTCAGAAGGACTTCCATGAAGATCTGGTTTCTCTGTTCAACAGATGGCCAACGCTCCTCAAGAAATGTCATTCTCTTATGAGCACTCACCATGTTTTCCGTACCCTGGCGAGTTATCTTCTGCATGGAGGTTGCCAACCTTTCCATGGTGATGCATTCATGCGCCAATGACTCCACAAAGGCTCTGCTCATGGTCGCTATGGACTCCTCCATTCGCTCCACACTTGCAGCGACCCTGGAGACAAAACCTGCCAGAGACTCCTGCATGGAGATCCATCACCTCTTCTCTTGCGGATAGACCCACAGGCAGAGGGTCGACATGCAGCACAGCTGAGCTGAGCTGGCAGAGTCCTGTGCCCTCCGACGAGGACTCCACTGCTGTCCCTGTCTCCAGAATCTGCTGAGGCTCACTTGTGAGCTGTGAAACACCAGGTGACAACACTACTCTATGTCCCGAAGGTCCCCCCGAGGTGTGAGTGTCTGCGCTGGTGCTGGGTGCGCTTACTTCTGCTGACACTGCGCCTTCAGAGGTTGGAGCTTCCTCTGAGGAATCTGGCTGCACAGCCTCTTCCTCCTCCACAGTGAGGACGGGGGCTCTGGATGGTACTGTGGGGGAGTAAAGGAAGGAGTTAGAGATGTAATGCCAAGGTTCTTCTGGTGACTCCCAGCAAGTTGGTCTCAGTGGGAGGCCTCTTCCTCCCTGACCTAGGGAAGAGGACCTCCCTGTGGGCCCTTACCCCATCCAATAATGCCTGCAGTGAAGCCTCGTCGAATTTGGAGGCAGCTCGGGGTCTGGCACTGGCCACAGCTGCTGCAGGCTCCTCTGCCATCCTGTATGGTTCGTTTGGAAGCCTTCAGAGGATGCAATGCTTGCTATGGACCTTGAAAGCACCACGAACGATGACATCATACTGTGGGGATTTCTGACTTGAATTGGACAATTTGCAAGGCTTCCCACATGCTGGGAATTAATTGGCCACTTGAGGGAAAATTGCGTGGAGCTGGCTGACACTTTTTTGTGTGTGTCAGAAACCCCACATTCGGGGAAACCCGACCATTTCCCACACAAGCCGAAAATCGGGGCCATAGAGTACAAAAGAAAATAAGTTATGCAAAACCTTTATAAATAACTGGTTAGGCCTCAGCTGGAGTTTTGTGTCCAATTCTGGGCACCACGCTACAGGAAGAATGTGAAGGCATGGAGAGGCTGCAGAGGAGATTTACTAGAATGGTACAGAGATGCGGGACTTCAGTCATGTGAAGAGACTAGAGAACTGTGCATTGTCGCTTTAGAGCAGTGAAGGTTGTGGGAAGATTTATAGAGGTGTTCAAAATTTTGAAGGTTTTTGATATTGTAGATAGGGACAAACTGTTTCCATTGGCAGGAGGGTCGATAACCAGAGGACACAGATTTAAGATAATTGGTAAAAGAACCAAGGGGAGATGAGGAGAATTTATTTTATGCAGCGAGTTGTTACGATCTGGAATGCACTTCCTGAAATGGTGGTGGAAGCAAATTCAATAGTAGTTTTCAAAAGGGAATTGGATAAATACTTGAAACGGAAATATTTGCAGGGCTATGGGGAAAGAGCAGCGGAGTGTATCTAATTTGGATAGTTCTTTCAAACAGCCAATACAGGCATGATGGGACGACTGGTCTTCTTACGAATGTGCCGTAAGATTCTATGATAATGTCATCAAGGGGTAGCATGTAGATGAGGGAGAGGGGAGGCCAAGAATGAATCTTTTGGGTATGGGGAGGTGGGGGGGAAGGGGGGAGGGTTCTTCCAAGGTGGCGGTGTGGGAAGAGAAGCCATTGCTGGAAATGCTTTGGCTATAATCAGATAGGTAAGAGTGGAACCAAGCAAGGGCAGTCCCTATGATCTGGACAATGGAGGTGAGATGTTGGTGGAGGATGGTGTGATCAACTGTGTCGAAGGCTGCAAGGAGGACAAGGAGAGTTAATGCACCACAGTCACAGAAAATGTGGTTTATGAATTTGGTTAGGGCCATTTGGGTCCAGTGGGAGGGGTGGAAACCAGTTGAAAAATTTTAACTAGGGAGCTATTTCCTCAAATTCAGCACCATTGACCACTCCGTTAAGGGGCTCTTGTGTCTCCTATGGTCTAGAGTATATCTTTATCTTCATTATACGTAGTTGAACAATAGTGAGTTCCAAAGATCAAACAGAAAATCTTGCCACTGTACAGCTTGCTGGAATGTACCATGTGTCTCCCCGTCATCTTTGGTTGGTGGATTGAATACATGGTATCAAACTGAGGCACAGGCTACTGTATAAACCATCAGACAATTTATTTAAAGAAGAGGTAAATGAACAGTATTGGTGCAAAACAAACTTTTTACAGTAATTTAGAAACTTTGCTATCCTTCATGATTTATTAAAACAAAGCCGCTTCCTCTGAGTTATCTTCGACACGTTTATATCTCTGAAAAATGGTTGCTCACTTCTTGCATGGTGAAATGCTACTATGGAGTCGAACTAGCCCAAACCCTCTGCTAACGAGTGATCTGGACATCCGCAGCCACAAATATGCTCATGCTACTGAACCAAGAGAGCTGATCACTGAAGGATTTCAGCCATCCTTGGCTCAGCCCCTTCTCGCAGGTCTCAGGTGTGCTGTTAATCAAAACCACCAACCAGGATACTTGATTCTTTGATTTGTCAGAGGATTTGACTGATCTGTTTCAAAATCTTTTGAGGACACATCAGAATAAAAGCTATTAATCAACTGTAGCACTTTCAATTACATACATTGTCTTCCATTTTGCAGCATTCAAACATTAATAAAGCTTGTGGAATAAGCCTGTGGTTTGGAAACTTTGAAATTAAAAACTTGGACATGTAAACAACATATTAAACTCTCTATTATCAGGCTGGAGCCACCTATAGAATTGTCAATCACAAATATATAACCTGTGGCGTACCGATCACAGAAAGGACACAATCCGCTTTCCGGTCCGTAGACTATAAATCAGGCGCCATGCCTTTAAGAAGGATCACACCTTTAAGAAACTCGATCTGCAACATAGTTAAGCCCAGAGCGGGGGAGGAGCAGTCGAAGCTGTGGACTGATGAAAGGCAGTCGTACTTTGTGGAGTCTCTGACTCCATTTTGTGTTCAGCATGCAGCCTCAACAATTAAACCTTTTCTGTTGAACCTCTCCGAGTTCAGTATTTTTTGCTAGGAGTACGTAGACTCCTACATACCCATAAATACCCTTTCAGATGACCTGGCTGAGTTTAATCCCATGGGGGTAATTTTAACCCCCACCAGGATGGGTGGGACAGTGTTGGTGTGGGGGTTGGGGGGTTTAAATTGTTTAAAATGTGAAACCTGACTCCAACCCGCTGCAAACATGCCTACTTCTGATTTAACCGTGGTGGGTTTGGGGTTGGCCGACTATCCCGCTCTTGAGATGCGGGTCGGTAATTCTAATATTTAAATGAGGCTCTGTTCCTCAGATTTTGGGAGTGATTTGAATTTAACGGCTGAGAGCTGTTACCCAAGGCTCAGGAATCCCGGCAGCTGAAGGGAAGCAGGGGCTACCGGATCCAACAGGTAAGTGCTTTCACCGTGCTTGGCCAACACCTCCCCCGTGATCCAATCTCTCCTCCCCTGCAATCTGCCGCCACCGCCCCCCCACCCGCGATTTCTCCCTCACTTCCCCCTGTCCTTTTCGCTGCGCTCTCGGACCCCCCACGACCCCCGAACTTCTCAAGTCTACTGCCTTGTAGCACAGGCTTGCACACCTGGCAGCCATCCAGCCTTCAATCTGGCCGGATGTTAGGCAGGAAATGGAGTAAAAGAAGCCTAATGTGATCCTGCTGTTAAATTTGACAGAACCTGCATATTCCCAGTATTTTTGGGTTTCCGAGCCGTTGATGCATGCCCCTGCTCCCTCCCTGCCCATGTGTTTTTGAAAGGGCTAGTGAAGGAGGTTTTTAGTTTGTGTAGTTTTACTGATAGATCACGGATTTGGATACTTTACTATTACTGCAAAAGTACTTCCCTTTTTTCCTCACAGCAGTATTCAGCCAATCCCTGTGTTGTGTTTTCCACATGTATAATAACATTTACATTTCAGGTCATTTCAGAAACTTTACAGTAAACATTCCAACAGTATTTGCCAGAATGTGTAAGTGTTTGTCTTATTTTATTGGTTATGTTTATCAATATTGTATGTTTCTCATGTGACAGTGTTTTGGTCAGTCATCAGAAAGATTGCAATACAATAGTGTAGTAACTTGAAAAAAGACTTTAAATTTTTTTAAACCATTTTATGGCCTTTTTTAATATAATTACAGATAAAATTTCATCAGAAGAGGCATTAGTCCCTCATAGTGAATACAAGAAAGAACATGACTCTAGCAACCAACCAGAGACTAAGGATGTAACAATGCCCTTCGGGTCTTCTAGTCCAAATGGATTACGTTCCCACAGTCTTATTGCACGCAGACAGGATGATCCGATTTTTGCAGAGGATGAACTTCGGTACTATATTCCAGTTCAGTTCAGACTGGATGATTTTCTTCAGAAACCTAGTGCGCGTCCTCCGCCTTCAGATGATAAAAAGATAGTTTTATCCAGCTATAACTACAAAAAAATTGTGAAGCTCCTTGCCTCTGAGTTATGGAACCATAACCAGGAAAAAGTGAACATAATAGAATTACCTATCGACGATATTCCGGCGGTATCGAGACGAATCCCTCAGAGACAGCGTATTCTTGGTATGATATTTCTACTACTTGCATTGGGAAAATTGCTAAAATTCTAGGAATGTCTTGCTTGCAAATAGGTAATTCCTACAAATAGCTGAGAAGATGATCTTTTCAGGGATTTTAAAAGTAGATTTTCCTGATTAACTTCTGAAAAATATATTTGGAAATTGGGGGGAACTAAAGTTAGCTTCAGTATCCCTACATTAGGAGAAGGGCAGGAGACAAATTAGCGAGCATTTCCACTCCTCATCGCCGTACAACAACCCCTGCTGAAGAGCATGTGGGTGGACATTGGTTGAGAACAGGAACATTCTAACCTGTGATGTCCCCTGCAGTATAATAGTGTGACAACACTCATTTTAAAGATTCACACATGAAGTATGGCTGCTAAGACAGGTACACCAGTGAAGAGTCCATGCCTTCTGGACAGCAAAAGGAGGGGACAGAATTGGCAGACACAAAGGGGAAAAACAACTTGTGGGAGAAATTCAGGAGCACCAATTTTGGGTGACCCCCCGCCCCCTCTCCACACCACCCCCCAACCCCCGGTCACAAATGGTGAGGTCTGAGGAGCTCTAGATATTGGGCCCCGGATCACTTTATACTGAAGATGGCGCTGCAGGTGGAGACTGGAGAGGTAAGCACTGCAAATTTGGACCGCCTCTAGTGCAGCGGCCCACAGGTAAGTGACGGGGTTGGGCTCGGGGGGGGGGGGGGGGGATTGGAATGGGGGCAGGGGAGTGAGGCATCGGTAGGGAGCGATTGGGGCCTCTGGTGTCGGGGAGGTATGGAGGTCAGAACCAGGGCCTTGTGGTCGGGATCTTGGGACTGGGAGCGGCGATGATCAGGATGGTGCTTGTGGTAAGTACATAATTTTTTTTTATGTAGGGATATTTAACGTTGGTTTTCCGTGAGGAGCTGTCTGCCTTGGGGCAAACTAATGTTGCAGCAGGGGCCTGAAACAGGCATTGGCCTCTTATTTGCATATGCAAAGAGCCTGGCCTGCTTCAGGCGTGGGTAAAGAATGCCTCTTGTTTGTCCTTGCCCAGTATTATGAGCAGTGGAGTTCCTGTCCGCCATTTTGGGGCCTTAGGAGGCCGTGTAGCGCCTGAAAAAAAGGCACTGTGCGACACAATTTAACCCCACTTATGTCCAGGCTCCCAGCATAGAAACCTGTCACCAGTCTGGGGGGAATGATTAGCTGGCATCAATGGGTTTGAAATCCAGCTCAGATTGAGAGATTTGAAAGCCTCTGTCAGCTGTAAGGGTCCCTTGCCAAAGGATTATAAGCTGCTAGTCTTGGGCATGGGTCGATAGCATGAATTCCCTGTAAATCAGCAGAAATTGGTACTAAATTAGCTATCTGCCTCAGAGGAGCTATAAGAATGTCTGGTGTGGGAAATGGAAGATAAAATCATGGCAACGCTGTTGTGTCGGTACCTTTTTACCTAGACACAATTAGAACTCAGAACTCGGATTCAAACATGAAGTGCTTTATTCGAAGGGAAAAGGAAGTTCTGGAGGGTTCCGAACAAAGAGAGCTAAACTTAACCAAAAGAACACCCAACCATTTATCTGCTGTGACAGCGCCACCACAGGTGGGAGGAGAACAAACAATACATAACATATTCCTCCCCTCTTAAATGGAAGGTCCACATTATTCCTCAACAGGTAAGTTACTTTCAATGCACTCAACTAACCTAGGGTAGAGGTAGACTGCCTCAACCCCTGACTTTACCCTGGGGTTTATTCTGCCCCAGTCTTGTGGGTAAGTCGCTAAGCCTACAGATCCAAGCGTCTTGGAGGCCGCCGCTCTCTGACAGGATACCAGCGGTCATCGCTGGCTTCCACAGCAGTAGGCATTGACACAGGCCTAGATGGAGAAGGTGTCTGTGTCAGTCGAAAGTCAGTCTGACTTCCTGTGTTGGAGAAGAGCACTGTGGCAAAGGATGCTGGTTTGCGGTATCATCCGGAAACAGTTCAGGCCAACCAGCCGTTGGAGCCTCTGTGGCTGTCTCTGCTCCTAGCAACAGTTGATCTGTGTGTCTTCTCCAGACGACGTCCTCAGCAGTCTCAACCGTGTAAGACACAGGGCCCGTCTGCGCGATCACCGTAGCAGGAACCCATTTCGGTCCAGTGTTGTAGTTTCGAGCTAGGACGTGCTCTCCTGGATGAAACCGTCTCTCCTTGGCTCTTTTCTCTCTCTTTTCAACTTGAGCTTGTTGTTGACGATGGACAACCTGCTCTGCCCTTGGAGGTTTGAATAAGTCAAAACTTGTCCGCAACTGCCTCTTCTTCATGAGCGAAGCGGGGGAAGTTTTGGTTGTGGCATGCGGCTCGTTCTTGTAGGACAACAGGAAGCTGTTCAGACGTTGGTGGATTGAGCCCTGACCTTGCGATGCCTTCAAGGCGTGCTTCAAAGTTTGCACGAACCTTTCTGCCTGGCCGTTAGTAGAGGGATGATAGGGCGCAGACCTGATGTGTTGGACACCATTCACATGCAGGAAGGTTGCAAACTACTGTGATACAAATTGTGGACCGTTGTCACTTACGAGTTGTTCCGGTGAGCCATAACGGCTGAACATCTCACCAAGTTTCTCAATTGTTTTCTCTGCCATAGTAGACCTCATCATAGCGACCTCCAGCCACTTGCTACAAGCATCCACAACCACCATAAACATCTTCTCTTTGAAAGGACTGGCAAAGTCCACATGTACTCGCTGCCACACTTCTGCAGGCCAATCCCAGGGGTGTAGGGTTGCCAGCTGTGGAACGTTCCGGACCCTTTGACATGGGGAACATGTTTTGGCTTTCTCAATATTCCCATCAAGACCTGGCCACCAGAAGTAGCTTTTTGCTATTTCCTTCATCCAAACCATCCCACTGTGGCCTGTATGAAGTTGTTGCAGTATAGGCTCCCTCAGCGGTGGCGGAATGATGACACGGCGTCCCCAAAGAAGACAACCTGCCTGGACGGAGAGCTCATTTCTTTTTGAAACGTAAGGTTTCAAACTAGGAGAATCTCCTATAGCTCTCCCTCGAATGACATTGTCCATTACCTCAGACAGGACTGGATCGTTGCGGGTGTACCTTTGCACCTGAACTGCAGTGACAGGTGCTCCCTCCACTTGTCTAAAGTAGAAGATGTCTATCTGACGAGGCTCTGGGGGAGTAACAGGCAAGGGTAGCCTCGAGAGACCGTCTGCGTTGCCGTGCAAGTCTGATTTGCGATATTTGATGTCGTATGTGTGTCCTGACAACAGTAAAGCCCACCTTTGCATCCTGCTTGCAGCGAGAGACGGAATTCCGGCGTGGGGCCCGAAGATTGAAGTCAATGGACGGTGGTCCGTCAGGAGTGTGAACCTTCTCCCAAACAGGTACTGATGAAATTTTCGAATTCCAAAAACGATTCCCAAGGCCTCGCGCTCGATCTGCGCATAGTTACTCTCGGCCTTGTTCAAGGTGCATGATGTGAAGGCAATAGGTTTCTCTTCACCCGAAGGCATGATGTGGGATATGACTGCTCCCACACCATATGGCGATGCATCACATGCTAGCTGCACGGGTAGCTTTGGGTCGAAGTGTGTCAGGACCTCCGATTTCAGCAATGCTTTCTTTGCTTGGGCAAAAGCTTCGTTGCACAGTTCAGTCCATTTCCATGTTTTGCCTTGACATAGCAACTGATGTAACGGCTTCAGCAATGTTGCTAAGTCTGGAATAAACTTCCCATAGTAGTTAAGTAGCCCCAGAAATGAACGTAACTGGCTCACATTCTGGGGTGCTGGGGCCTCCACGGTCACCTTGACCTTTGACGGCGCCTTATGCAGGCCAGTAGCGTCAATCACATGCCCCAGGTACTCAACTGAAGACTGAAAGAATTCACATTTGTCTTTATGAACTCTGAGTCCGTACTCTTTCAGTCATTGTAGTGTCGCATCCAAGTTCAGAAGATGATCCTCCTCATTTGTCCCAGTGACAAGGATGTCGTTCAGGTAGCACTGGACTCCTGGCAGTCCACTCAAAATCTGATCCATTGCCCTTTGGAATAGAGCAGGGGCCGACGTAATTCCAAACGGAAGGCGGCAGTACCTGTATAGCCCCTTGTGTGTCACAATTGTCAGCAGCTCCTTTGATTTGTCATCGACATGCATTTGTAGATAAGCCTGGCACAAGTCTATTTTGCTGAACTTTTGCCCTCCGGCCAGGCCCGTAAAAAGATCATCAATGAGGGGAAGAGGGTACTGTTCCGCAGACAGCACCGGGTTAATAGTCACTTTAAAATCCCCGCAGATTCGAACAGATCTATCCTTTTTCAGGACAGGAACAATGGGTGTGGCCCATTTGCTCACGTTCACAGGCTCCAGGACTCCATTCTCGACTAAGGCCTCCAAGTTAGCCTCAACTTTTGGCCTAATTGCATAGGGTACAGGTCGGGCTTTATGAAACTTCGGCTTGCTGTCAGGTTTAATGTCCAGTCTCACGCTGATCTTTTTCATGCTCCCAAGTTCCCCATTGAAGAATTCTGCATGTTTGTTTAACACTGCAGTCAGACCTGACTCCCCTTTTGACATCATGCGGACTGCAGGCCAGTCCAGTGTGATTTTCTCTAGCCACGCACGTCCCAGTAGCGATGGGTAATTTCCCTTTACCACATATAGTGGCAGTTTTGCAGTCTGTCCGTTCAATTTAACTGTCACCTCAATGGCGCCTCTCATGGCCACAGGTTCGCCGGTATACGTCTTTAGCACAATGTTTGTTGGCTGAAGGGTAAGATGCTTTAGCATTTTGTTGCAGACAGTGTCTGAAACAAGGGACACAGCCGCGCCTGTGTCCACCTCCATCCGCACTGATTGTCCCTCCACCAGTGGTGACACCCAGTAGTCATTTGAACCACCTGCAACCGTCAGTATGTGCATCTCTTCCTCCTCAGAGGTGTCGCTCCCCTCTATTTTGCTTGTTCCATCATACTGCACTGAATGAACACTCTTTTTCCTCTCTTGTCCAAATACAGACATTTTGCTTCCATGCTTCCCAGCTCTGTCTGTTTTTTTACCTCTACAGGCGCGTTCAATGTGACCCTTTTTGCCACAATTTCGGCATTCCAGCTCCGTACACCAGCAGTCATTAGCGTGATGGCCCGTTTTCCCACAACGGTAACATGTGCCGTTCCGCGCACCTTTAGGCTCAGACGACACCTTGTGAACTCTCCCTGTTGAACTCAACTGGCGAGCCTCCTTTTCTGCCATCTCCATGGAGACACTAACTTCAATGGCCTTTTCAAGAGTAAGGTTGTCCTCAGTAAGAAGGCGCTTCTGTGTGGCTGCACTTTGCAGACCACACTCCAGTCTGTCTCTAATGGTGTCATTCAGCACCTCCTTGAACTGGCAGTGTTCCGACAACCTTTTTAAAGCAGCAATAAACATCATCACTGATTTCCCCCCTCCTTGATTCTGTTTGTGAATCTAAATCTCTCAGCAATAACCAGAGGTTTTGGTGAAAAATGTGCTCCAAGAATTTCCACTAGGTGCTTATATGTTTTAGTTCCTGGCTTATCTGGCTGCACAAGGCTGCGAAGTAAATTGAATGTCTTCGGCCCCATTACACTCAAAAAGGTAGGCACGACCTTCTCGTTTGCCACCGCATTCGCCAAGACAAAATAGTCAAAACGTTCCGTATAAGTGCTCCATTGCTCCACATTTTCATCAAAATCACTGATGTTTCCTAATATAGTAGCCATCTCACGTTTCAAATTTAAATTTCTGTTTACTCACTGCACCCGTAACGTACGCAGATTCATCCGCTCCTCGTCGCCACTTTGCTGTGTCGGTACCTTTTTACCTAGACACAATTAGAACTCAGAACTCAGATTCAAACATGAAGTGCTTTATTCGAAGGGAAAAGGAAGTTCTGGAGGGTTCCGAACAAAGAGAGCTAAACTTAACCAAGAGAACACCCAACCATTTATCTGCTGTGACAGCGCCACCACAGGTGGGAGGAGAACACACAATACATAACAAACACCTGGCTTTGAAGTGTAGAATTTCTGAAACTGTGATTCTGTTAATGGGTTACTGAGGAAAAATACATATTCTCCCTTTTTTTGTTAGAAGAATTGCATCTCGGAGAATACAAGGTACTCTGCTAGGGATATTACTAGTTCTATGTTGAAACCAGCACATGATAATTATTTGTTAATGTGCAGTAATTTTGTGTGTTAACATTAATTCACTTACCCACACTTTTTTAAACTTGCTCCTGGCAGTAAAATTTCTAACACACAGACCCCTGTTTTGTCTGTCAACTGCTTTTTAAGCAGCAATTAATGCATAGCATGCCAATTATGTCAGAATTACTTTATTTCCACATTGTGTGAATTGCTCCCATTTTATACTGGTATCCAAGCACTGCAGGGAGAAACAGAGTTCTAGTAGTGAGACAAACATGGAAGGTGGACTGAAAAGCACTTTATTGAGACAGAAATAGCTTCAAACCAGTCCCTGATTTACATAAAGTGAACAGAGTGCAATTTTTACTGTGAAAACTGTCAATTTCCTCTGCTCCTCAGTTAAATTTTTCTAGCTAAACTAATCCAAAGCTAGCTGGCCTACACTTTCTGTTGCTGCTTGCTTAGGACATGGATCACCCACTGTGTCTGGAGAAGAGAGAACTCTTTTTCCTCTTAAGTCCATGGGATGGGGTGTGGGGGTTGGCCAACAGAGCAGGCAAACAAGATCACCAGCTTGACTGAAAACCTCCCCTTGAAACAGCTCCCCTTTGATCAAGGAACATGAGGCTCTCAAATGTCTGCCTCAGTCAAAACCAACTGTGCAAAGGGAATGAAACAACGCCTAGCCTCTCGGGCGTCACAAAGAAGCCAATTTGTCACAATAGCATGAAATGCCTGAGATTGTATATAAAAAGAAAGACTTGCATTTATATAGCGCCTTTTGCGACCACCGGACATCTCGGAGCGCTTTACAGCCAATTAAGTACTTTTGAAGTGTAGTTACTGTTGTAATGTAACAACCCAACCTTTGTTTACTGATTGAATTGCCACTTTATATATACAAGTTGTTGTTGTTGATTAAACAACAAGATGTGTCACCCACAACCCAAGAACAAAGTTTTAAAAAACTAGCTTGGCATTGCCCTACCCTGTTCCACATAGGACTACTGTGCATTTGTTTTTCCTCATTCATTACTGGAAGAAGGCCTATCATCACCTTCTCAAGGGCAACTAGGGATGGGAAACAAATGCTGGCCTTGCCAGCGATGCCCACATCCTAAGCATGAAATAAAATTAATTTGCCAGAACTAATATCACGAGTGAACTTTCGCATTGTAAATCAACCATTGATATTAGCTTGCACTAATAACTGGGAATTTTATCCTTCCAGAAATGATTGCTGCCACTAGAAACCAAGAAAATTACATCAGATATGGTGCCAGCCCAGAATTGCCTGACTATCCAGGTAATAAAAATATTTAAATTATAGGATTTTAAGAATAAACTCCTAATGGAATGTAAAAGCACAATTATACCATTAGAACATTTGCCATAATACTCAGCTATATATTTGAAAAATCATCATACTCTGTTCAATGTAGTATTATGGAACACTTAATACAAAGGAAGTATATCAACAAATAGCGCAAAATTAAATATAGAAATAGTATGACATATAGAGGTTACATCATGAATACGTGTAGGATAGCATTTATATTTAAGAAGTCTTTTTCACAATTCATCAGTTGATAAAGTAACCAATTTTAAGAAGACAAGTAGATATGCTGGCTTTCTTTATTTGCAGATACTGATCTCTCAAGGTCTATAACTTAGTTCACCTAAGAATTCACACTGTTTCATACAGACCTTGTCACCATCTCTGGCATCAAATTGAGTTGCACAACATCCAGTGGCATATAAGGTCATAGAAAAATGAAGTCATTTGTTGAGTGCTAATATGTATCTGGGGTTTGAACTTCGATCGCCAGAAGGTCAACAACTTGCACTTCTATAATGCCTTTAATATAGTAAAACACTCTAAGGTGCTACAAAGGCAACGGAATAGGGAAATTCAGACACTAAATAGGAATTAAGGGAAGAATTCAAGGAAGTGATAAAAAGTGAAGTTGAAGAGGTACAGTGATCTAAACTTGGCATGGAGGGTGCGAGCTGGCATGTAGGGCTGGAGGATACTGCAGAATATAGGATGTATTTGTGCCATGGACTACTTGTAGGTAAGAATAAGGATTTTGAAGTCATTTTGATTGAAGTCAATGTGCTGGAGTCGGTGAGAACAGGGATAAAATGGTTTGCAACCATTCTCAGCCAGAAGTGCCCAGTGGATGATGTATCTCGGCCTCCTGCCGAGGTCCCCGATATCACAGATGCCAGTCTTCAGCCAATTCGATTCATTCCATGTGATATCAAGAAATGGCAGAGCGCACTGGTTCCAGCAAAGGCTATTGCCCAGGTATGTCTGTCCACAAAAGCAGGAGAAATCCAATTGACAGTGCTATCAAGTGGCACTTACAAACATCCTGGCTGTAGTGCTGAAGACTTGTGCTCCAGAACTAGCCATACTTTTAGCCAAGCTGTTCCAGTACAGCTACAACACTGGCATCTACCCAACAAAGTGAAAAATTGCCCAGGCATTGTAATGATCAGTAACATGTCATTCTAGAATGGTACACTAGGTGGAGCTGTATGTTTAGTAGGGGGCTACCCACAAGGCAATAGTCAAGATGGATGCCTGTACACTAGTCCACATGGCTGAATAAATGACTAGCTCAAGCTAGCTGTTCATAATGAAAACGTCTATTTATTTATGAACATAACAAGGTACCAGGATTGGTAATATCTGCTGAATATTATGAAACGCGACATGGAGAATTTGAAGCCACCGGAGGGTTTGAAACTCACGGGGAATGTCAACTGCAATTGGTGGACTTTCAAACAACAATTCGAATTCTACATTGCTGCCATCAGGTTCGGTACGATGCCAGATGCAAGGAAAATAGCGTTACTGCTCACGGTTGCAGGCCCGCAGGCGATAGAGGTATTTAATACGTTTGTATTTGAACAAGAGGAGGACAGAGAAAAAATGGACGATGTGCTAAAGAAGTTTGATACACATTGTTCTCCAAAAAAGAACGAGACCTATGAGAGGTACATGTTCCGTTCACGGACACAGCAGCAAAATGAGACTTTTAATAGCTTTGTGACCGATCTGAAACTGAAAGCACAGACATGTAATTTCTCTGAACTGAAATCATCCATGATTCGTGAACAGATTGTGTTTGGTATTCATGATAAAAAGGTCAGGGAACGTCTGTTGAGAGAAACCGAACTAACATTGGAGACTGCTGTGAAAATATGCCATGCCAGTGAGCTAGCTCAACAGCACGCAAAGACTTTCAGTGAAATTAATAATAATGCGACTGTAATGAGTGACGTTGGTGCTGTGTCCTACAAAGGGAAGAAACATGGGCAGAACAGAAATGCAAAGCAATCAGAGGATGGAACTTTTAATTGTAAACGCTGTGGTTACAAACACCAGTCAAGACAATGCCCAGCGTTTGGGGAAAATGTGCACAAAATGTAATGGAAAGAATCACTTTGCCAAACAATGCTTTTCAAAAGTAAAAACAAAAAGGGCAACAAGTCAATGTGATTGAGGACACTGATTTAAGTGAGACATTTTTTGTAGGAATGGTGTCATGTGACAATATCGAAAAGGATACAGAAAATGTGTAACCCTCAGGAATGGACAATGCTGAACATAAAGTTAATGCAGTAAAAGAGGACAAATGGATAATGCCACTGCAGGCAAACGGAGCATCAGTTACATTGAAACTAGACACTGGGGCAAAAGTAAACTTAATCAGTATGAGTGACATTAAAAATATGAAAGAAAAGCCCAAAATACAGAAAAAGTCAGTACTACTGAAGAACTATAATGGACAGAAAATAGATAGCTTAGGTGTATGCAGACTTAAAGTGACAGTCAAAGACAAAGTGCATCATCTCATGTTTTCTGTTGTGGCTGAAAGACTTGATTCGATACTAGGTGACAAAGCTTGTGAAGACCTGAGAACTGGTCAAGAGAGTCTACCGTATAAACTGTGCCATAAGCAGACCAGATGACTCAGTGGATTCTGTAGTGAGTAATTTCCAGGATGTGTTCAAAGGATTTGGAGTTCTACCATTCACTTACAAGATCCAGCTAAAGGAGGATGCTCAGCCAGTGGTACATGCTCCATGGAGAGTTCCAGCACCCCTGCGTGACCGGCTCAAGAAAGAACTGGACAGAATGACCACACTAGGAGTCATCAGGAAAGTCGAAGAGCCAACAGACTGGGTTAACTCCATGGTATGTGTAAAGAAAAAGAACAATGATCTAAGAATATGCATGGATCCAAAGGACTTAAATGCAAACAGAAAACGTGAACACTACCAGATTCCCAAGTGAGAAGAAATCACCAGTGAAATGTCAGGTGCCAGATACTTCACAAAGCTCGATGCCTCACAAGGATTTTGGCAACTAAAACTGGATGAAGAGAGCACCAAATACTGTACCTTCAACACACCATTTGGCAGGTATTGTTTCCTCAGAATGCCTTTCGGGATAATATCTGCATCTGAAATCTTTCATAGAGCGATGGAACACATAATTGAAGGTCTGGAAGGAGTTCGGGTCTATGTTGATGACATCATCACCTGGGGCTCCACACTGAAAAAACACAATGAGAGACTGACTAAAGTGCTACAGAGCATACGCTGGAATGGACTGAAGCTCAACAAAGCCAAGTGTCAGTTTGGCATCCAGGAAGTCACTTTCCTAGGAGATAATCTATCTGGTAAAGGAATAGAGCCAGATATGGAAAAAGTAAACGCCATACTCAAAATGCCCCGACCCACTGACAAAAAAGGAGTGCTACGCATCATGGGGATGATAAACTTCATTGGAAAGTTCATTCCTAACTTGTCAGCCAAGACAGCCTGTCTGCGAGACCTGCTACATAAAACAAATGAGTTCGCATGGACAGAAAGACATGAACAAGAGTGGATAAACCTCAAAACAGTGCTGACAACCACACCTGTACTCACCTTCTTTGACCCAACAAAGAGAATCAAAGTGTCAACGGATGCATCAAAAGATGGCCTAGGCGCGGTCTTGCTACAAGCAGAGGGTGAAGATTGGAAGCCTGTTTCCTATGCCTCCAGGTCTATGACTGATACTGAGTGTCGATACGCCCAGATTGAAAAGGAATTTCTAGGCTTGGTAGTTGGACTAGAAAAGTTCCATGGCTACATATATGGACTTCCCACCTTCACAGTTGAGACAGACCACTGCCCACTGGTTGCCATCATTAAAAAAAATCTGAATGCGATGTCTCCAAGGATTCGACGACTCATGATGAAGCTGCAAAGATATGACTTTGAACTGATCTACACACCAGGCAAACATAGTGTTAGCAGATGCACTATCCCGAGCACCCACAATGAGTCATGTGAGCTCTACTGAGGAAGATGTGAGTGGTCACTGCTGCGCTGCCCGTGTCCGAGACACAATCAAAGCAAATAGCAGAAGAAACAGTAAAAGATAGTGTTACAAACAGTAATAGAGAACATTCATCATGGTTGGCCAAAAGGTTCCTGTCCAAAGTACTATCACATCAGGTTGGAGTTAAGTGTCGCAAGTGGACTATTACTAAAACAGAACAGAATAGTCATTCCACAGGCTCTGCGTCAAGACATGTTCAAAAGGATTCATGAGGGACACCTCGGAATTGAAAAATGCAAAAGGAGAACAAGAGACACTGTTTATTGGCCCGGCATAAATAAGGACATTGAGAACGTGTGAGACATGTCAGAAACACCAAAACAAACAAGCAAAGGAACCAATGATAGTAGCTGACTTACCAACAGCACCATGGCAAAAGGTTGGTATGGACCTCTTTCATTTGAATGGTAAAGACTATCTAATAGTGATTGACTACTATTCTAACTATCCTGAGATGGCGCTGCTCTCAAGCACATCAGCAAGCAGTGCCATAATGCATGTTAAATCCATCTTCGCCAGACATGGAATTCCCAGGATTGCCGTTAGCGAGAATGGTCCGTGCTTCAACTGTAAGGAGTGGCAACAGTTTGCAGCACATTATGACTTTCAACACATCACATCCAGTCCTCTGAATGCTCAGTCGAATGGTAAGGCAGAGAAAGGTGTTCAAGTTCTCAAACAGCTACTGAAGAAAGCAACAGAAAGCAAGTCTGATCCTTATCTCGCCCTGCTGAGCTACCGAGCCTCCCCTTTAGACTGTGGTTCTTTACCTGCTGAACTCCTAATGTGTCGCAAGTTGCGCACCACGCTACCCTGCTGTGCAAAAGAAAAGCAGAGTAAGGAACTGAGACAGAGACTTCAACTGTTAAAGCTGAAACAGAAATCACACTATGACAAGTCATCCAAAACTCTGAAATCATTGACAAGGGATGATGTTGTCAGGATTGAGGATCCAGATACATGGAACAGGAAAGCTACAGTTCTTGAGGAAGTAGGACCAAGGTCATACACTGTTAGAACTGAGGAAGGACAGATTCTCAGGAGGAACCGCCGTTCCCTCCTGAAAACACAAGAAACTATCCAAGAGCAAATCGATGACAATGCCGCAACTGAATCTTGTCACTCTCACCACCAGAACAATCTAACACAAACACACATACAGGCTCTCCTGCAAACACATCAGACTTACCTGTGCTGAGAAGATCCACACGTGAAGTAAAAAAGCCTGATAGACTTAATCTTTGAGTACAAAGAAAACTACAAGAAAAGAATGAAAAGCTTAGAGTTCATAAAGTAAAGCTTTGAAAATGTGTTGACTGTTGTGAAGATGTTTATGTCGTTATGATTGATTGATATTGATTTTGTTTAACCTCTAAGGAAGGGGGATGTAATGATCAGTAACATGTCATTCTAGAATGGTACACTAGGTGGAGCTGTATGTTTAGTAGGGGGCTACCCACAAGGCAGTAGTCAAGATGGATGCCTGTACACTAGTCCACATGGCTGAATAAATGACTAGCTCAAGCTAGCTGTTCATAATGAAAACATCTATTTATTTATGAACATAACAGGTATGTCCTGTCCGCAAAAAGCAGGACAAATCCAATTGATAGTGCTATCAAGCTGCACTTACTCACCAATAACCTGCTCACCAATGCTCAGTTTGGGTTCTGCCAGGATCCCTCGGCTCCAGACATCATTATAGCCTTGGTCCAAACATGGACGAAAGAGCTGAATTCCTGAGGTGACATCAAGGCAGCATTTGATCGGGTGTGGCTCCAAGGAGCCCTAGTAAAACTGAAGTCAATGGGGATCAGGGGGAAAACTCTTCACTTGCTGGAGTCATACCTAGTGTAAAAGGAGATGGTTGTGGTTATAGGAGGCCAATCATCTCAGCCCCAGGATATCGCTGCAGGAAGTCATTGACCAGAAACATTAACTCTGTTTCTCTCTCCACAGAGTAATGGATGAGTGTGTAAGATTGTACTCTGCCCGGACATTGCTAAGGCACAGATGGGAGTTTTGGAGGCTGGGCAGAGGCAGGAGTTTGATTTACAAGGTTATGTTATGGATTTGGGCAGATTAATTCACAGTCTATATTCAGCAAAGCTGTGGAAGGATTTCTAGACAAGGACAAGGATTTTTTGAAGTCACTGCACTGAGTGATAGCTAAAATAAGGTCAGCGATGATGGAGTGATAGGGGAGCAGCATTTGGAGTGGGATAGGATACAGACGATGGACATCTAAGAGTTTCTGTAAGGTTTATGAACCTTGGGAGGGAGGCATTGGAAAAGGTTGAGTCTGAAGAAAGGTGATCTTGTTGATAGACTGGATCTAAAGTTTGAAGTTGAGCTTGGGATCTAGCAGGACATCAAAGTTGAGCTTGAGCAGACATCCATAAAGGAAAATTAGATCAGAGGCTAGGATGCACAATTTCTGTTGGGGGTGCGGGGGGTGGTAAACAAATTAGCTTCAGTCTTGCCAGTGTTGAGCTGCACAAATTTATGGTTCATCCATGACTAGATAATGGCCCAGAAATTTATGTCGGAGGCTTGTCGCGGGTGCAAGCCTCTGACCTGCACTTACCTAGCGCGCCGGCCGTTGAGCTGTGGGCCCGCGTGGGCCTCCTCCAACTGCCGGCGCACAGTGCTTGCGTATCCCAGGGGCGCAGTTAGTTCGAAGCGTCCCCTGGGATCACGTGGGCCATGGAGAGCTAATGGTAGCAAGGAGTGCTTCATTCATAAGTTTAACCTGTCAAACCAATAAATACTATAAGCCCCAAAACATCACTAAAAATTCAAATAAATTTAAAAAGATCACATTTTTAAAATCTATATATATAAAAGGATACATCTGTCTGTCCTTCGGTGTGTGTCTGTCTGGCTATACACCCTAAAGTTATAGAGCGTACCTACACGTGCGTTACATCAAAAGAAAGCTTACGATTCCAAAACGGTCGTAAGCGTATTTACGTTTCGGCTGGACAAAAATTGCGCCCGCGGTATCCAAAAAACATTCAAAATTCCGCTCATTAGCATCTCATTATCCGCTCATTAGCAATAGAGTGACGTCGAGGTCGACCAATCGTACGGCGGGTTCCTGGCGCGTGCGGGCGGGCCCTCCTACAGTCGAGTGACGGGACGATTGACCAATCCTATGCTTCGGTGACCTGACGCGTGTGTGGGCGGGCCTTATCGTTCTGAACAGAGGTGAGTCGCCGCCATCTTGATTCCAAACTTTTCATTTCTTTTGCCCTCTTTCTGCGTGTTTCTTTTCAAATCTACATTTCCAGCAAAAAAAAAGTTGCTTTTTAAAAGACAAATTGTTTTTTGAAAAAGTTAATTAATTTGTAAATCTTTTGTCTAACCTCTATAATTTTCCTACCTTTCACCGTTTTTCCAGGCCTCAAAGCCTGGGCGTCTGTTGACCAGCCACGCCCGAGCTAGGCGCCTCCCGTCGCGATCGACGAAAGGCCAGCGATCGCCGCCATCTTTGTGAAGGCTGGAGGGGGTGGGCCTGAGCCGAGCGTCGCCACCGCCGCCATCTTAGTAAAGGCGGGCAGGGCGGGAGTCAGCGTCCGCGTCATCTTCCGCCCGGAGCGCGACTTGAGTCCGGCCGGGCCTCACGTGGTAGGTTGCGCGGCGGCGTCTCTCTGCTCTTGAAGCCGGCTCGGGCGGGGAGCGGGGCTCGGGAGATCGGGCCTCCGGAGATCGGGGGGGGGGGGGGGGAGGCGAGCCTCGGGAGATCGGGGGGGGCGGAGCTCGGGAGATCGGGCCTCGGGAAATCGCCGCTCGGGGGGCGGGGCGCGGCGCTCGTGAGATCGGGCCTCGTGAGATCGGGCCTCGGGAGGGCGGGGCTCGGGACATCGGGGGCGGGGCTCGGGACATTGGGGGCGGGGCTCGGGGTCTCCCCATCTCCCCCCATCTCCCCCTCCTCCCCCCCCTCCCCTCCCCCTCCCCCTCCCTCTCCCCTCCCCCTCTCTTCACCCCCTCTCTTTCTCCCCCCCCCCCCCTTCCCCCCCAGTCGCGCGCTCTCTCCCCCCCGGTCGCGCTCTCTTTCCCCCCCCCCCCCCCCCCGGTCGCGCGCTCTCTTCCCCCCCCCCCCCCACTCGCGCGCTCTCTCCCCCCCCCCCCCACTCGCGCGCTCTCTGTCTCTCTCTCTCTTTCCCCCCCCCCCCCCCCGTCGCTCTCTCTCTGTCTCTCTTTCTCTCTTTCCCCCCCAGTCGCTCTCTCTCTCTCTCTCTTCCAACAACAACATGTCCTCGAAAAAGCCTCGGCACCGCCGGGCACTCCAGCTTAAACTATATGAAATAACTATTTTAAACAATAATTTAAATTTTTGAAAAAATTAATTATATTTTCTAACGGGGCTGAAAATAAACTTACCTTTCTTTAAAGTATTTAAAAATAATAAACCTGTGGAAAAAATGTTTTAATTTTATCTAATTCACCACTTACCTTGTTAAAAGCAGGCCTTGCGCCTGCTTTTTAAAAGTATAACTGCTGGAGACTTACCCTCCCGGAGAAACCTGCAAAAAAAAAATGTAAGTTCAATGCGCATGCGCTGCCTCTCCGGCGCACGTGTTCCACCTGTCAACCCCTTCTTTCAGGGGAACGGAAGTGACGGTTTCCCACGCATACGCAGTGCATGCACGAAACCGGCACTTTCGTTGGGCCTATGCGTGAGTACCCCGTGCGTACTCACGCGTTGGGACCCGAATTTCTGGGCCATTAGAAAGGCATTCAAACTGAATGGTAAACCAGACAGGCATTCAGGCAGTGTAGCAGCACTCATTGAATAATGAATCATGGTGGAGATGTAAAGCTGGATATCACTATGTGCATATTAAAGCTGATTTTATGTTGATGAATAATGCTGCCAAAGGGCAGTATATAGAGGAGGAATAGGAGGAGGCCATGGAAAAGAAGCAGAGATTCCTACAAGTAAGTTGCCAGTGGGATTTGTACATCAGTAGATAATGGGGGGAAAATTCAGCTGGTTTGCGCCTCCTGTTAGCACCTTAAGAGGGCGCTAACGGGGCGCAAAGCAACTAGCGCCTGGGCGCGGCGATATCTGTGCCTCTCGCGAAATTGACTGGACATTTTGCGGTGGCGCTAAACAATACTGCCCGATCTCCTGTGCACGCAGATCTTGACGTAATTCAAGAGTGCAATGCCTTTGTGACGCCCCGGGATGGAAATTCAGTGGCGCCCCCCCTCCTTTCTGCCTGGCGCTACCAACGACAGGTTGACTGGAACGCTTCCCAGTCGCTGTGGGGCTGGGGGGGGCGCTATTTAAAGGGGGCCTCTTCCTGGCTTTTGTGTGGTAGCCATTTTTGCACCACTCGTTCTGAGAGAGAGCGAGATTTTGAGAGAGACAAAGAGAGAAAGAGAGACTTCTGCATTGAGTCAACACTATCTGAGGTAGTTTTGGCTTCTGACCATAACTTTGCAGGTACTTTGGTTTATGACCTTCATAACTTTGATTGCCTAGATACTTTGGGGGCTGCAATGGATGGGGACGTCGTCCTTCTCCATCACATTCGGAGGGCACAGAGACGCAGGGAGAGAGTCCAATCATGGCCAGATGGAGGAGGGCCAACAGGCCTCTGTACAGGAGACCTTACCCTCCCAGGGTTTTTCGGCAACAGTTCTCCTACATTAATATGTCTGAGGAGCAGTGTTTGCGAAGGCAGCGCTTCAGCAAGGAGGTGGTCACTGAGCTCTGCCACCTGCTTCAGCCAGATCTGCAGCCTCAACTGAGGAGCAGGACTTCTCTGTCGGTGGCAGTGAAGATAACAGTGGCTCTCAACTTTTATGCCACTGGCTCATTTCAATCAGCTACTGGGGACATCGCCAATATCTCCCAGTTTGCGGTGCATTGCTGCATCCGTCAGGTCACAAATGCCCTCTTTAAAAGGAGACGAGAGCACATCTCTTTCCCCATGACCCCGGACAAGCAGCAAGAACGCGCAATGGGCTTTGCGATGATAGCGGGCTTCCCCATGGTGCAGGGCGCCATTGACTGCACGCATGTGGTTTTGCGTGCGCCGCAAGAGAATGCCGAGGATTTCCGCAACCAAAAGGGCTTCCATTCCTTAAACGTTCAGTTGGTCTGTGACCACAGACAGCTGATACTCGCTGTCAATGCCCACTTTCCTGGCAGCAGCCACGATGCCTTCATCCTGCGCCAGACTTCTGTGGCAGACCTTTTCCAGGCACCGCATCACCCAGGTGCTTGGCTTCTCGGGGACAAGGGATATCCCCTGTGCACCTGGCTGATGACACTGCTCCGTACGCCCAACACGCCTGCTGAGCTGCGATACAACGAGAGCCATCAAGCTACCAGGAACATCGTTGAGCACACAATCGGCATGCTCAAGCAACGGTTCCGCTGTCTGGACCATTCTGGAGGAGCCCTTAAGTACTCGCCTGAACGAGTCTCCCACTTCGTTGTTGTGTGCTGCATGCTGCATAACCTTGCAATCCTCATCACCCAGCCAATGCCACCAGGCATTGGAGCACCACCAGAGGAGGAGGAGGAAGATGAGGAGGATGATCATCAGCAGCACCAAGGCGGGAGGGAGGGAGGCACACAATGTACAAAATGAAAGGGCCATCCGTCAAAGGCTCATAGTAAGTCGCTTCTAGGCCCCTTCGGAGGAAATGGCTTCTGCCATTCAAACAAACTGAATGAAACCATCCCGCAACCCCTAAGCCGGTCAGGGCAACAATGATTGCAAAGACCAAACATGTACATTTTGAATACAGAATCTTATTTATTTTACAAACTCTGTGTGTCTCATTTCCGCATGACAAATTAATAGAAAGAAACACAAAAAAACAGCCATTAACATAACTGGCTCTCACAACCTGGAGACAATGTCCAAAACAGTTTTAAAAATTTGACCACAAACCTCAGCCTTTAATAAAACAATGAATAACATTTTGTCACACCTCCTACTTTTTGCGCTTCGAGGGTGATCTCCTTCCCTTGCGAAACTCCCCCCTTCCCACCCTGCAGCTCCTCCGTAATGGGACCCCAGTGGCTGCAGCAAGGCTGGTGGAAGGCTGCTGATTGTCACAACCTGAGACTGCAGATGCCCTTGAAGGACGGCCTCGACCAGCTCTGGGCCTGGAGGGCCCGGCTGCAGACTGCACCAACTCTGCATGGGCGGCAGCAGTCTGTCCTACAGGTGGTGGCAAGTGCAGTGGAGAAGTGACAGTGGTGGCAGCAGGAATGCTGTCATCTTGAGAGAGGACAGCAACTCCCTGCTCGACCGACACACTGGCACTCCCACGGGGCAGCACTTCAGCATCCGGAGCAATCTGCTGGAGCACAGATTGCTGGCCTGCTGCGGCGCGGTGAGAGCCCCGGGGAAATGTGTCCGAACCAGTGAGGATGGCAGCAGTCAGTGCTCGCGTGGCCTCAATCTGAGTCTGCATGAGAGCAGTCAGAGATGGGGTCATGGCAGCCAGTGACTGAATTGCAGCACTAAACATTTGCGTGGCATCCGGCTGTGCTACAGCGAAGTGCTCCACACTCCTTGCCAGTGATTCAATGGATTCGGGCACCCTTGCCACTGCAGCCATGAGCTCAGTGTGCCTGTGTTCTGCCTGGGCGCTCAGTTCAGCGAGGACCCGCTCCTCCTCTACGTCCAGTGCAGCAGGACTCGATGGCATACTCTCCCTCCGGGGAGAAGGCCCCCGAGCTTCCCTACCCCTGTCGCGCTGCTGCAACCCGCTGGGTCCTGGAGCTGCACCCTCATCAGACCATTCCCCCCTGCTCCCCTCCAGGGAAGGCGTGTTCCCAGTGTGGGCATGGGCTTCCGCGGGAGAGGGTGGCGCTGATGCTCCGGCTTCCTCTTCCTCCTCGCCTTCAGCTTCACTCCCACTGGCAGCTTGAGAGCCCGTCTCCTCACCTGGTGAATCACCATCTGAAAGCAGTGAGGTACAAGAGTGGCTTTAGCGTGAGGACAGTGTGGCAGCAAGGGAGGCATGAGTGCAGCGATTTAGTAATTTGGATTGAAAGTGTGAAAGGCTGGTGTTGTGAGGAACAAGTGGAAGGAGAGAGGACAAAAAGGTGATGACCTTACCATTGCTGTCCAGAACGGGGTCGGCGTCTCCAATGGCGACGGGACCAATCACCCGGCTTGCCACAATCCTCTGGACGCGCACCTCAAGATCGCTGAGGGGTTGCAGCTGAGGCCGCCCTCCACCAGTCCGTTGCTGCTGTCTCCTATTATGAGACAGCTTGGCCTGCAAGAAAAAGGATGGCGTCTGAGTAAATATACAGCCATGATCTTGCCTGAAATGCCTCCCATAGTTGAATAGCCCTTACTGTATGTAAAGTGTGTAATGTGTGTTTGATGAAAGGGCCATAGATGTTGGATGAGTGTTGGGCATTGGGACTTTTAAGACCCTCTGACCATAAAGTGATGTTGAGATGGAGGGATGGAGAGGTTTTGAAAAAAAGGCACTCACCCTGACGACCCAAGTGAGGTTGTTGAACTTTTTCCTACATTGCACATGGGTCCTAGGCACCATGCTGCTTGAGGAAACTCTCTGAGCCACCTCCCTCCACACTCTTCTGTACTCACGTGGCAAAGGCCTCCTGCCACTCTCTGGGTACAGAATAGATCTTCTGTGCTCCACCGCACTAACCAGAGCCTCCAAGGCCCGCTCGCAGAAGCACTGTGCTCGCTCCCTGGCCCTCTCCATAGTCTTTGGCTGCAAGATTTAGCCACAGGTCTGCCCAGGCCAAGATTCAAGGCTCCAATGAGCAGGGTGTGGCTGCAGAGCAAGATCGACCCTCCCCTTTAAGAACTGACCGGCGCCAGTGTGTCTGTTCAATCGCTAACTGACAGCACCCACGCTGCGCCCGCCCTCTGAGGTAGCGCCTCGCTCCTCGGCCTTAGTGCCTTAAGAGAGGTGTGTAGCGCCTGATTTAGCGCTCCAATCACCTCCAGGGGCGATAAAAGCCAAGTTTGCCGTTGGAGGCGATAATTAGTGCCAGGCGCTAAACTTTGCGCACAGCCGCTAATGGCGCCCCAAACAGGGCTATACCGAATTTCTCCCCCAATGTATTTTGTAGGACAGAGAGAATGGTTGGTCAAAGGTCAAATTCTAAAAGGAAGAGCAAGTGCTGGAGGAGTAAAGCGATAGGTCGAGAGTCGACTTGGAGATGATAACCATGCTACTGCCTTGGTGGTTTGAGTAAGGGAACATGGTGAAAAATATAGAGAGGCAGTTATATTTTGGTAAGGGAATGAATTGTTGCTGTCAGGAAGCCAGATTTCAGTCAGGCCTATGTAGTGTATGTACCTTTAAGGGGAGAACTACTTTTTACAGCTCCTGTATACAGTAGTACCGGCAGTGACCACACCTGTATATAAACCCTGAGTAGGGATCTGTACAGTTAGTTTTAGAGTAACCCTCATCCAGTAAACACCTGTTGTTTGTTCCCTGCAGTCTCTTGTCTAGTTATTGAAGGACACACAACATCAAGATACACGGATCTAACATTGGCGATGAGAAGATTCAAACCTACCTGCAACTCTGCATCACCTCCCAGGGATTCGCTCCTGGAGAACAGTGAAAGAAGAAGGCCGAGTCCAGAAGTACGGGCGTCGACCATCCAGCGGAGACTTGAGCATCGCAGGGGAGGCTGTTGAGAGCTGGGCTTGGTTCTCCAGTCACGGTTGTCCAGCGAAACGGGCTGGCAACAGGTACAGCGCAGACCCTTCCCAGACAGCGGTGGCTAGAGCCGACCGACGGCACAGAAAAAGGCCGAGCAGTGTCGACGGGAGAAGAGAGAGGGTAGAGCGCACAGGTCACAGCCGGTGTTCAGGACCGAGCGGCGTCGACGGGAGAAGAGAGAGGGTAGAGCGCACAGGGCACAGCCGGTGTTCAGGATCAAGCGGCATCAACGAGAGCGCACAGGGCGCAGCCGGTGTTCAGGACCGAGCGGCGTCAACGAGAGAGAGCAGAGCGTAGCCAGTGTTCAAGGGCCGAGCAGCGTCAATGAGAGAGAGAGGCGCGCAGGAAAACGCGCAGAGTGCAGCCGGTGTTCAAGGGCCGAGCAGCGTCAGCGGAGAAGAAAGGAAAGCACGGGAGATGCCATTTTTAGCCGCAGCGGAGAAGGGAGAGTGCGGGAGACGCCATTTTGAGCTGCAGCGGAGAAGAAGGGAGAGCGCAGGAGATGCCATTTTGAGCTGCAGCGGAGAAGAAGGGAGAGCGCGGGAGACGCCATTTTGAGCCACAGCGGAGAAGAAGGAAGAGCGCGGGAGACGCTATTTTGAGCCAGTCTAACCACACCCAGGGATGCCGAAGAGTGGCAGTGTCACAGCGTTCAACAATGAAGTCGAAGATTGGGCGACATATGTCGAACGCATAGAAGTGTACTGCAAGGCGAATGAACTGCCAGATGACAGGAAAGTGCTGGTATTGTTGAATTCAATGGGTGCAAAAACGTATGGCTTACTGCGAAACCTAGTAACCCCAGAGAAGCCAGTGGAAAAGGATTTTGAAAACATAGTGTCAATCCTACAGGACCACTTAAACCCCACACCACTGCTGATAGCAGAAAGATTTAAGCTTCACAAAAGGAACCAGCATAAAGATGAAAGTAATGCTGAGTATTTAACGGAACTGCGCAAGCTATCGAAACACTGCCAGTTTGGAACGGGACTAGCAGATACGTTAAGGGACAAGTTTGTGTGTGGGCTTCAAAGTGAAGGAACCCAGAAACGGCTTCTATCAGAAAAGGATCTTACGCTGGACAAGGCTTTCAGCATGGCAGTATCACACGAAGCAGCCGCACGGGGCGCTGCAGAGATGCAACGGAGATCGCAAGAATACGGCACAAATGAAATGTCATACGGAACAGTGAAATGCTATTGCTGCGGCAGAACAACACACGACCAAATCATTGCTGGTTCAAGGACAAAGTGTGCAGACAGTGTGGAAAAGTAGGACACATAGCAAGAGTCTGCAGGTCGGGAAAGAAAACCAGCAGCAAGAAATCTCCACAGGAGAAGTACAAGAAGGTACATAAGGTGACGGAGAGTAGTTCAGGCGAACAGAAAAGTGATACAGACTCCGGAAGCAAGGAGCTGGGTTCTCTGAAACTACATAATGTGATCAAAACGGAGGATCACCAAACTATCTGGGTCACGCTCAAGATAGCCGGAGTCCAAGTGAAAATGGAATTGGACACAGGATCAGCCCTAACAGTCATAAACTGAAGGGACTACAAGCGGCTATTCTCACATATGCCCTTGAGAGATACAGAGATTGTCTTGAAGACGTACACGGGGCAAAAAGTCTACCCCAAAGGAAAAATAAGGGTGAACATTATATATAACGGCAAGGAAACACCAAAAATGGACCTAGGGGCAGCACGGTGGCATAGTGGTTAGCACTGTTGCCTCACAGCGCCAGGGATCCGGGTTCGAATCCGGCCTCGGGCGACTGTCTGTGTGGAGTTTGCACATTCTCCCCGTGTTTGCGTGGGTTTCCTCCGGGTGCTCCGGTTTCCTCCCACAGTCCAAAGATGTGCGGGTTAGGTTGATTGGCTATGATAAATTGACCCTTAGTGTTAGGGGGATTAAATACGTGGGGTTACGGGGATAGGGTGGGATATGTGTTGGTGTAGGGGTTACGGGGATCAGGTGGGATATGTGTTCGGTGCAGGCTCGATGGGCCGAAATGGCCTCTATCTGCACTGGGGTTTCTGTGATTCTGTGTGATTCTGTGATATATGTATTGCCAGATGGAGGACCACCACTACTAGGATGTGAATGGATCCGGAAGATACAGCTAGATTGGCATTCCATACAAGCACTGACTGTAGATGCCAAAAAGGATGACGATGTCACACCTGGACGACTGTCAAAAATGCTAACTGACGCACAAGAAGTGTTCCAGGAGGGACTCGGAACACTAAAAGGCATAACAGCGACGATCAAAATAGAGGAAAATGCAAGCCCAAAGTTTTTTAAGGCCAGACCGGTGCCTTATGCGATCCGCCCAGCCATCGAGGCAGAGCTAGAAGGTTTGGAACGTTCAGGAGTACTGTCCAAAGTGGACTGGAGCGAGTGGGCTACACCCATCGTTCCTGTAATGAAGAGGTCATTGAGTAATACGCCTGGGGAACCAAAGAAGGTTCGCATCTGTGGGGACTTTAAGGTGACAGTGAACCCCAGTCCTTCACACGGTACAATATCCGCTTCCGCGGATTGAAGATATTTTCGCCTCGCTATCTGGAGGGAAACGCTTCACTAAGATTGATCTGGCCCAGGCGTACCTGCAAATGGAGGTAGAAGAAGCCTCGAAACAGTACCTCACGATCAACACTCATTAAGGTCTCTACCAATACAACTGGCTGGTGTTCGGGGTAGCATCAGCTCCGGCTATTTGGCAAGGGATTCCAGGGACCCAGTGTTATTTGGATGACATCCTGGTCACGGGCGAAAATGACAGTGATCACCTCGCCAACCTGGAGCAGGTGCTCACTAGATTGAAGGAATATGGGCTCCGAGTTAATCGCCACAAATGCGAGTTTTTCCAGAAGCAGATCTCGTATTGTGGCCACCTTATTGATAAAGAGGGGTTACATAAGTCCCCTGAAAAGATTGAGGCAGTAGTCAAGGCTCCAGCACCGGAAAATGTGTCACAACTGAGGTCGTTCCTCGGGCTGGTGAACTACTACCATAAGTTCTTGCCGAATTTGTCTACAGTACTACACCCACTGAACACCCTACTGCAAACGGGGGTACCATGGAAGTGGAATGGCAAATGTAAACGAGCTTTCCAGAAGTGCAAATAATTGATCACATCAAAAGAGGTGTTGGCTCATTTCAACCCAGCACTACCAATTCGGTTGGCGTGTGATGCATTACCCTATGGTATTGGAGCGGTGCTGTCGCACAAATTCCCAGACGGCTCGGAGAGGCCAGTAGCCTTTGCGCCTCGGTCACTAACCTCAGCCGAGCGTAACTATGCCCAGATTGACAGGGAGGCCCTCAGCCTAGTGTGGGGAGTGAAAAAGTTCAACCATTATCTGCACGGGCAGAAGTTCACCTTGCTGACTGACCACCAACCACTTGTCTCCATCTTTAATCCAAAGAAGGGCGTTCCGGTGATGACTGCGCAACGGCTACAAAGATGGTCCCTTTTTCTAGGGGCGAACCAATATGAAATCGAGTATAAGGGCACGAAACAGCATGGAAACGCTGATGGGCTATCAGGCCTGCCACTGCCTACTGCGGAGGAAGCACCAGCAGTGGACCCTGTCGAAATATTTTATTCGACTATAATTGAACGCTTGCCAGTAACTAACGCTGATATAGAGAAGGAGACCCGAAATGACCCGACACTGTCTCGGGTATATGATTTGACGGTGAAGGGATGGCCAACACATGGCGACTCACTGTTGCCAGCATTCTCATCCAGAAGAGAACAGTTGTCAGTATGCCAGGGGACCTTGATGTGTGGATCCCGAGTGGTAATTCCACCCAAGTTAAGGGAGAGAGTGCTCAATGAGCTTCACGAAGGCCATCTGGGAGGGATGAAAATGAAAAGCCTTGCTAGGGCTTAGGTGGCCGGGGATCGATCAGCAAATCGAGGACCTGACAAAGAGCTGCTCAGGATGCCAGTAGGTCCAAAATGCACCACCACATGCCCCTCTACACCCATGGGAGTGGC